>NC_042622.1:7659809-7830000 GCF_901001135.1 Rhinatrema bivittatum
CACTGTATGCAAACCAGGAGAATTTACTGATATCCTCTGGCAAATCACAAGTATCATGACTTATTTGTGCAATTCCAAGTCGTGTTAAAGATTATAATACGCCATCACTGGGCAATTTTGCGACATGATGCTCTATTTGAAGAATTACCAGTTTTTGCCATAAAAAAAAGAATCGTCATTGTGGGATTATTTAACTTCCTCTTGTCTTCCACCACAAGATGTTAACACACCATTGATAAGTGGACAGGTCTGTTGTAGGTCCTGTTCAGTTTGCCCTAATGTACTGGAAATAACACAGTTTTATGTACAAGCGCAACAACGGGTGTATAGACTCCAGGATAAATATGACTGCCAATCTGCTCAAGTTGTCTATGCAGTGATGTGTCTATGTAAATGTATATACATTGGTCAAACAAAAAGAAAGTAAGAACAAGAATTCTGGAACACATGAGTTGTATCCGTATAGAAAAAGAAGGGGCTCCGTTGGTAAATCACTGGAAGTTAAAACAACACACAACTGATGATTTGAAATTTCCAAGATCCTAACCCACAAAGAATAGAGACTCATTTTTGAATGGCAGACAACAGAACCGGTAGGGTTAAACCAAGATACTGAATTTTTCTTTAAAAATGACTTTATGAGACGATGTATGTTTTGTGGAGATTTTGGTCTGAATCTATTCTATAATTACTGCGTTTCCACATTCAATCATGGTGGGTTGTGTATGGGTTATTGAGATATGCTTAGCTGACTTTAATTGATGGTAAACCCTTTAATGGATTATATATTTGCGTTACATAGAAAACACCCTTTCCGGTTTGTTGTTATAACCGAGCTGAGTGGCTGGACCACATGCACAGCATTTTTAGAAGTCTCTGATGGAGTGGATCCATTAAAAGCAAGATCATATTGAGTTTTATATTATGAAGTTTGATTTGTGTTCGAGTCCTGCTGTCGCTCCTTGTGACCTTGGGCAAGTCACTTTACCCTCCATTGCCTCAGGTACAAACTTAGATTGTGAGCCCTCTGGGGATAGAGAAATACCTCCAGTACCTGAATGTAAACCGATGTGGTATCTCAGATCGAATGTCAGTATATAAAAAAAATTAATTAATAAATATAAAGTTCCTCACCGGCAGTTTATCTCGCGGGGGCGGCGATGGGCAAGATTTAAATGATAGATGGCGCTGAAGTGCTTGGAGATCAGCAATATTAACGGCTCTCGTATGTATGGTGTAAGTTGTGGATTCTTAGTACACTATGAAGATTCAATGCATTTGTGTAGCTTTTTGGGAAAATAGAATAAGTAACAGTTGGCAATTTTGGTTTTCAATAATAGAATCCTTAAGAGTATCAGGTGTTCTCGGAGCGTTCCTGGGAAGGTGGATCGCTTTAAGTGATACAAAATCTTTGGTTCTAAAGTTGCGAAGAGGATAACATTTTGCCCTTTCACTGTAAGGTAATAATATCTATCCTATCGATGTTGTAATGGAGCAGTATAAGAATATACATTCACAGAACAGAACTTGTTGGTTTGTTACAGTGCTGATCGTCAAGTTGTACCCGTGGAAAGCTGAGAAGGGCAGGTATATATATGTACATACTGTTTTAGTAATCATTTTTTTCTAGGAACAAGTTTTGGAGTCACAGAGAATTGAGTCAAGTTTAATACAAATATATATTGCTTTAGTTATTATTTTATTCCTTTCCCCCCTTTTTTTTTACATCCAGTAATACTGTCAGTTAAGGAATATTCGGATCTGAACACATTGTGGATTGTTTCTAGTATAATGGGTTATTTTAACTAATGTAAACAGCCCAAACTACTGAAGCTGTATTTACAGGTGAATATGGTTTCTGAAAGTCGTGCACTTATCCCCCTGATGAAGACGGCAATTGGTGGTTGAAACTAGGGTCCTAGTCGGGTTTTGCATTCGTTTATTTTTAGTGGGGGGGGGGGGGGGGGAGCTTGTAAGTTTTTAGTTAGAGTTCAATATGTTTCTATGTATGCAATAACTGTTTACATATAAAGTTCAAGGATTGTGTAATGGCATCATTTTCACTAGTGGAAACCAGGTTATAAGCCAGTGTCAGTGAAACTTTCTCTGTCTCCATCTGCTGGCAGGGAGGCAAAACCCAGGAGTCTGGACTGATCTGGGTATGAACAGGAAGTGAAAATGTATGTCTTTATAGCTACCGGTAAATACTGACTGGGTGAAGGGTGTGGGTAAACTGGGGGGGTCAGGATGAGGAACCAGGAGGATATCGATGACCAAGAGATGGACTGGGCAAACTGGTGGCTGAAGTGAAGTAAAACTGATCATTTCCTTCATGCACACTTGTTTTAAAATTCACAGTCTGGCGCGTGTAAAAGCTGACAAATGTTAAGGAACATATGCATGTGATATCTACATGCAGAAATGTTTAAATTCAGGAGCACAAATACACGTGTAAGAGATGTGTTCCACTTATAAGTTTTGACTTAGCTGGATAAGTCTTCAGACGCTAGTAATTTGGCTCTTTTACTTATCTGACAAAGCAGCGCTTTTCTTTTACTTAACTGGCTACCTTAATTAGCCAGATAAATCTTAAACAGTGCTACTAAGCTGGATAAAAGTCAAAACTTAGCTGGCTGTGCTGAAAATACACGCCATAGATCTTTTAGATATGTGATCATGTTGTAGGGTAGATTTACACATTTTACATCACATGAACACGCGTATAAGGGCATGCTTGCGCAGGTTTTAAAGTTATCCTCTCTATGTCCAGCAGTGAAACCACAATAATACCTTCTACTGCTCACTTAGGAATATTTACATATTGGGGCAGATTTTTAAAAAGTACGCGCACCCAGCACAAACAAGAGTACACCAGATTTTAATAGATACATGCGTAGCCGCGCATATCTTTTAAAATCCAGGGTTGGCGCGCACAAGGCTGCACAAAATCGGCAGCCTGTGTGCGCCAAGCCACGCAGCCTGCCTCCGTTCCCTCCGAGGCCGCTCCGAAATCGGAGCGGCCTCGGAGGGAACTTTCTTTCCGGCGCCCCCCACCTTACCTTTCCTTCCCCTAACTAACCCACCCCCCGGCCCTAACTAATTCCCCCCTCTATCTTTATTTCAAAAGTTACGCCTGCCCGAGGGCGCCATGTTCCAGTCCAGGGGCTGGTCCGGAGGCCGCAGCCACGCCCCCCGGAACACCCCCCCCAATGACTCGCCGGCCGCAACACGCCCCCCCCGACACGCCCCCCCTAGGAAAGCCCTGGGACTTACGCGTGTCCCGAGGCTGGTGTGCGCCGCCGAGCCTATGCAACATAGGCTCGGCACGCGCAGGGGGTGAAGGGGCAGCTTTTCAGGGGTTACGCGCGTACCCCTTTGAAAATCTGCCCCATTGCTTATTGACAGTAAAAAAATGGCAAATTTTTTACTGTTTTCTTTTCACTGCAATAATTAGTCAGAAACAGATTCAGGAAATTCTATTAAGCTGATAAGACCTCTCTCATACATATAAAAGTGTCAAACAGATCTCCACTACCATGAAATAAACCTTTTGTCATTCTTTTTATTAAACCAACTACTTGAACAAACATGTACTTATATTGCTTGTTGCACTGAGCAGAGTTATTAACATTCAGCAAAGACCTCCTTGTTTATGACATCATCAAAATAACCTCTCGTCACCAGTTGATGATGTCATGGACAGTGGAACCCAGCCTGAGGTTTAGAAATACTTTTCACTGCTCGTGTTAAGTGAGAGAGAGCAACTCAACAGATATATGCACACACTTGGAGGGTCTCACTCCTTACCTCTGGGGACGACGATATCAGCCAGTCGCATGGTGGGCTGTATGTACTGGTCAAAGGCTGGCTTTACAAACTTGTTGTACTGCTTAATGACTCCCTCAATATCCCTGCCGCGTTCACTGATATCCCTGCGCAGGCGTCTTACCAAGCGGATGTCGGAGTCTGTATCCACAAATACCTTCATATCCAACAGCTAAAAGAGAGACACAGATTTAGCAGGAGCACCACACATCCCTTCTGTCCTCGGGGATTTCATGGACTAATCTCTAGATTCAGTCTGCAACATGTACCAGACCTCACCTGCACCCCTGAGCACACACTCAGAAATGAATGTTTCCCGACACTCCCTTCCCTTCCCCTCCCCAATACCCTGCCTTCTCATCAACCTCCCCCAGTATTGCACAGGTTTAAGCCTCAGCCAAAAGACCGAGAAGGGCCCGTCCACAGCTGAAAGCCTGAACCTTACATTTCATCTTGGCCGCTTTGCTATTTCTCTCAGCACACTCTCACTCACTGTATGAGTTTTATGATCTGTCTGTCTGTTTATGAGCAGTCTCTCTCTCTCCTTAGAATGTAATTGCTTCTGTATAAGGACCTATGTGGTACAGTTATAGTATCTCCCACTCTCTGCAGTCCTCAGCATTCAATCACTAGGCCCAGTCACAAAGAGGTATGAACGTGGAGGAGTAGCCTGGTTGTTGAAGCAGTAGCCAGAGCTCATTTCCAGTCCTTGTGAGAACCAGGGAAGCCATGGTTCAAATCTCACTGATCTTGAGCAAGTCACTTCAGCCTCAATTGTCTCACATACGAACTTAAGGGTGTATGCACTAAAGCCCGCATTTTAAAAGCCTTGCGTGTGTAAATTTCGGGAGTTACGCATGTGGCCGGCCGTGCGCATTAAGTGCCGGGCCTAAAGAAAGGGGGGGACCGGGGGAGGGAGCAGGCTGGGACCCCACCGTTAGACGCTGTCCCGGGGAAGTGCCCGCTGGCAGCCGGCCGGCACGTGGCGCAGTAAGTATTAAAATAAAACAATAAGGGATAGCTAGAGTAGATTTAGGGGTCTGGGAGGAGAGGGGAAAAGGTAGGAAGGAAGAGTTAGGGTTAGGGAACTGGTTTAGGCCTGTCTGCATCGCCGCACATATTATTCTAAAATTCCCCCCACTGCGCGTGGAGCAGATCACCTGCCCACACGGACATTAACATCCGGCACGCATGTGTGCGTAGGACCCATATTTTATAACATGCACGCGCCGACACGCATGTTATAAAATAGCTGCGTCCATGTGCGCACGCCGGGAACAATGCGCACATGTTTTAAAATCTACCCTTAAGCTGCAGGATTTTACCACCATAAAAATCCTGTGGGATTCACAAAGCTGCAAAAATCAGTACCGCAGCTTAGTAAATCTCACGGTAGTAAAATACCATGGCAAAATGTCCTGTGCGATGGTGGTCCCATAGCGAGGGCAGCCATCTTTTAAAGAGTTTGAGTGCTCCACATACTGACAACCTTTCTCACCGCATGAGTAAAAACCACTGGGAGTCTTAGACCCTCTTGTCCCACCGTCCCCCTGCCTCCCCTTGAGATTGAAACAGTAAAAAAAAAAGTTTAAGTCGTTAGCCCAGGCCCTACCCCCATTTCCAAAGCCCACCCCCTCAGTACTTACCTTCAAGGTGCCGGTGGTCAGTGGAGCTTGGAAACTCTGGGCCCAGCATGGTGTCAGTCATCCACATGCACACGTCTGCCCATATCATCAGGGGAGGACGTTTCCAACTCAAAGGGGATGGGCCTGGCTTCTTCAACTTTAGCTGCGCCCCAAGGGATTTTACTCTCTCAGAGGAGGGGGCGAGGGAGAGGGGGTCTTTTTAAAAAAAGACCCTGGGAGCATGGGGATGTGCCTCAGTATCTCCATGCTCCCAGGGAAAGTTAGTTACCCCGCAAGAGGCACAGCTACTGTGCAATGAAATGATGCAGCTTGCAAAGTTCATGGCAAGTCATGGCATTTTATTACCGTATTGATGAGCTGATTTAGATGCAAAACCAGCTCATTTTAATACCCACATTGCACCGGGCTTGTTGGGGGGTGGGGGAGAAGATGCCCAGTAGCTCAAATACTGCACATTATGTTAAAATTAGCTTTTCTTACCTGTAATTTTCCCAGCAGACCAGTCCAGATGCACGAGTTTTTCTCCCCTACCAGTACATGGAGATAGAGAATGAAAGCTTTGCTGGAAACAGCCTTAGAAACTGTGCCACCTGCAGCCTTTCAATATGCCCTTCCCAAAGAAACCCTTCCCCACGAAACCACCACAACCTCCCGAGAGATCTCCTCAAACAACGATAGTACTCTGAACAATATACTGAAGAAATAATACCCTGATGAGCAGAACCACAGGTGGGTCCTCTGGACTGGTCTGGTAGGAATTCAGGAAATAAAATTAGCAGATAAGAACATTTTACCTTCCTTATTATCTTTACCAGACCAGTCCAGATCCACGGGATGTACACAAGTCACTGCTAGATTTGGAACATAAGAACATAAGAAATTGCCATGCTGGGTCAGACCAAGGGTCCATCAAGCCCAGCATCCTGTTTCCAACAGAGGCCAAACCAGGCCACAAGAACCTGGCAATTACCCAAACACCTAGAAGATCCCATGCTACTGATGCAATTAATAGCAGTGACTATTCCCTAAGTAAACTTGATTAATAGCAGTTAATGGACTTCTCTTCCAAGAACTTATCCAAACCTTTTTTGAACCCAGCTACACTAACTGCACTAACCACATCCTCTGGCAACAAATTCCAGAGATTTATTGTGCGTTGAGTGAAAAAGAATTTTCTCCGATTAGTCTTAAATGTGCTACTTGCTAACTTCATGGAATGCCCCCTAGTCCTTCTATTATTCGAAAGTGTAAATAACCGAGTCACATCTACTCGTTCAAGACCTCTCATGATCTTAAAGACCTCTATGATATCCCCCCTCAGCCGTCTCTTCTCCAAGCTGAACAGCCCTAACCTCTTCAGCCTTTCCTCATAGGGGAGCTGTTCCTTTCCCCTTTATCATTTTGGTTGCCCTTCTCTGTACCTTCTCCATCACAATTATATCTTTTTTGAGATACGGCGACCAGAATTGTACACAGTATTCAAGGTGTGGTCTCACCATGGAGCGATATAGAGGCATTATGACATTTTCCGTTTTATTAACCATTCCCTTCCTAATAATTCCTAACATTTTATTTGCTTTTTTGACTGCTGCAGCACACTGAGCTGACGATTTCAATGTATTATCTACTATGACGCCTAGATCTCTTTCTTGGGTGGTAGCTCCTAATATGGAACCTAACATCGTGTAACTACAGCTAGGGTTATTTTTCCCTATATGCAACACCTTGCACTTGTCCACATTAAATTTCATCTGCCATTTGGATGCCCAATCTTCCAGTCTTGCAAGGTCCTCCTGTAATGTATCACAGTCTGCTTGTGATTTAACTACTCTGAATAATTTTGTATCATCTGCAAATTTGATAACGTCACTCATCGTATTCCTTTCCAGATCATTGATATATATATTGAAAAGCACCGGTCCAAGTACAGATCCCTGAGGCACTCCACTGTTTACCCTTTTCCACTGAGAAAATTGACCATTTAGTCCTACTCTCTGTTTCCTGTCTTTTAACCAGTTTGTAATCCACGAAAGGACATCGCCTCCTATCCCATGACTTTTTAGTTTTCGTAGAAGCCTCTCATGAGGGACTTTGTCAAACGCCTTCTGAAAATCCAAATACACTACATCTACCGGTTCACCTTTATCCACATGTTTATTAACCCCTTCAAAAAAATGAAGCAGGTTTGTTAGGCAAGACTTCCCTTGGGTAAATCCATGTTGACTGTGTCCCATTAAATCATGTCTTTCTATATGCTCTACAATTTTGATCTTGAGGATAGTTTCCACTATTTTTCCCGGCACTGAAGTTAGGCTCACTGGTCTATAGTTACCCGGATCACCCCTGGAGCCTTTTTTAAATATTGGGGTTACATTGGCCACCCTCCAGTCTTCAGGTACAATGGATGATTTTAATGATAGGTTACAAATTTTAACTAATAGGTCAGAAATTTCATTTTTGAGTTCCTTTAGTACCCTGGGATGCATACCATCCGGTTCAGGTGACTTGCTACTCTTTAGTTTGTCAATCTGGCCTACTACATCTTCCAGGTTGACAGTGATTTCGTTCAGTTCGTCTGACTCATCACCCCTGAAAACCAACTCCGGAACTGGTATCTCCCCAACATCCTCACTAGTAAACACGGAAGCAAAGAATTCATTTAGTCTTTCTGCAATGGCCTTACCTTCCCTAAGAGCCCCTTTAACCCCTCGGTCATCTAATGGTCCAACCGACTCCCTCACAGGTTTCTTGCTTTGGATATATTTAAAAAAGTTTTTATTATGAGTTTTTGCCTCTATGGCCAACTTCATTTCAAATTCTCTCTTCGCTTGTTTTATCAATGTTTTACACTTAACTTGACAATGCTTATGTTTTATCCTATTTTCTTCAGATGGATCTTTCTTCCAATTTTTGAAGGATGATTTTTTGGCTAAATAGCCTCTTTCACCTCACCTTTTAACCATGACGGTAATCGTTTTGCCTTCCTTCCACCTTTCTTAATGCGTGGAATACATATGGACTGCGCCTCTAGGATTGTATTTTTAAACAATGTCCAAGCCTGTTGAACACTTTTAACCTTTGCAGCTGCACCTTTCAGTTTTTTTCTGACTATTTTCCTCATTTTATCAAAGTTTCCCTTTTGAAAGTTTAGTGTTAGAGCTGCAGATTTACTTATTGTCCCCCTACCAGTTATTAGTTTAAATTTGATCATGTTATGATCACTGTTGCCAAGTGGCCCCACCACCGTTACCTCTCTCACCAAATCCTGTGTTCCACTAAGAATTAAATCTAAAATAGCTCCCTCTCTTGTTGGTTCCTGAACCAATTGCTCCATGAAACAATCATTTATTACATCCAGGAACTTTATATCTCTAGCAAGTCCTGATGTTACATTTACCCAGTCAATATTGGGGTAATTGAAATCTCCCATTATTATTGCACTGCCAAATTGGTTTGCTTCCCTGATTTCTCTTAGCATTTCATCATCTGTCTGACCATTTTGTCCAGGTGGACGGTAGTATACTCCTATCACTATACTCTTACCCAACACACATGGGATCCTGAAAGTCTTGCTCTCAAAATGTTAGCCCCAAAGTAAGCAACGCCCTTACCCACACGTCCAGACGATAACGCCTGGAAAAAAAAATGCAAAGAGGACCATGTAGCCACCCTATAAATCTCTTCTGGCTACACAAAATGATACCCTGCCTATGTTGCTGCCTGGACCCTAGTGGAGTGAGCTCTAAGACTCTCCAACACCTGCAAGCCTTTGCAAATGTACACAGATGCTGTGGCTTCTTTAATCCATCTCGTGAGCATGGCTTTTGAAGCCATTTGATATTTATGTCCACTAAGTAGCATAAACAAATGATTCGACAAGCGGAAAAAGTCACTTTCAAATACCGTAGTGGCATTCTATGAACATGAAGCACTTGTGACCCTGTTAAGCGCCAGGCCATTCTTTATGATGCTTATGTCCAGGGATACAAGAACACTTACATTTTTGTAGAAAGCATAATTTTTTATTGATCAATGGAAGTATTCTTGGGAGATGCTGATGCCATTTTCTCTGACAAACTGACGACCAGCATCTCGTCGTGTATATGAACTGATCCTTCTTTTATAGGTAAAATACAATATAGTACTAGGTCAGAAATTCTGAAATTGCGTGACTACCTAGAGACTCATTTACATAGATTGTCATGTCAACAGCATGATAAGACCACCCCTAGCTACCCTGTGTATTTCTCCAAGGTGGGGTCCATTTACCATCACTCTTTAGATAGTCCTTTGTTCTGTTAGAATCTTGCTGGTCAGGGCAATTAACACATCTGTGGCTGTGTTTATAGAAACCCTTAAGAGTGCCTCCATTCTGACAGTATAGCCTGACCCTATAATTAGGTATCATAAGTGGCGCCAGCTTCAAATGCTATCCAGGTGACCCTGGAATTTCTGCAAGTCAGGCTCAATAAGAGTTCATATAGCCAAGAAAAGCTAAGAAAGCAGAGGATTCTGAGTTAGTTGCCCTTCTCCATGTTGGTTTTCAGGCTCAGGCACACTCATCAACCCACTCCCAGAAGCAGACCAAATGAAGACCAGCAGTTCCATGACGGCTCCAAATGCATGGAGCTCGGAAATATGCCTTGCCAAACAACTCGCTACAAGAAACACCACCTTCAGTGTTAGATCTTTCAGCAACTCTCTGCTGAGAGGCCCAAATGAAGCTGCTCCCAACAGTTTGAAAGCCAAATTGGGATTCCAAGAGGGAGGCAGCCCCCTAACTGGAAGAAAAAACGAGCCACATCTGGATGAGACACCAAGGAACAACCCAGAATCTTAGCTCAACAGCAAGACAAATTCACCACATGCCCTTTGAGAGAATTCAGGGTCAGACCCCTTTGCAGCCCCTTCTGCAAAAAGGAAAGGATAAAATTGACACTTGCAATGGAATTAACCCTGCTTCCTTACACAAACTTCAAAGACCTTTCAGACCATGACACAGGCTACGGAAGTTGAACTTTTCAGAGCTTGAAGTAATGTAGCAATTAGCTCTTCCAAGTAACCCTTACTCTTCTCAAAAACCAGGTGCGAACCTGCTGCTCGCAAATCTCAGTCCCTGATGCAACAACTCCCGCACATGATCGAACCTCAAGGGCCCCTGCACCCTAAGCCACACCAGATCTGTAAACTATGGTCTCCTGGGCCACTATGAGGCTACGAAGATCACCAACTTTTAGTGCCTCTGAATCCTTCATATCTTCCAGGCTACTAATGACCAAGGTGGGAAACACAAAGCAGAATCCCCTAAGGCTACTCATGAGACAGAGCATCTAGCCCTGCCATCTCTGGCTCCCTTTTCCTGCAGAAAAACTGCAGACACTTGGCATTCTGAGCAGTCACCATCAAGTCCTTCTGAGGACCCCCACCCCCTCTCCAATCTGGTTCAAATCAAGGAGAATAACACCTTTGACAACTCCCACTCTCTGGGATCCTGAATATTTGCCACTCTAGCAACGTGTACTGGTGAGATGGTTAAAAGACGACTCTCTGAACACTGGAACAATGGCTTGACCTCCATGGAAACCGCTGCATTCTTGTCAGTCTATGTTTTAACCAACACTGCACTGTACAAACACACTCTTGCTGCTTTCTACCGCACCAACAGCAGAAACTCCATGAAGGCTCTCCTGATCGCCTGTCTCTATATGAGTGATGGGCAGAAAAACTGCATCGCATTTGTGATTTGCAAATTTTGATTGAAACTGATACACCTCCTCAAGGAGCTCCTGCTCAACTGGATCAAGAAGATTATGGATTTGGAAATTGGCCTTTAAATGTTTTACTTCCCTCGATATACTGATGTGTAACCTTGGATACTTCTCAGTGGTAGATTCCGCCTTGCTTTTTTATTTACGCTACTGCAGTAGATTCATCTCGTGGACAACTCTCCACCTGGCTTACTGTGAAATCTCTGTAAGGAATGAGTCAGAGGAGAGGCGGCTAGGAGAGGAGATTTTTCTATTTTAGGGGCTCAGTTGGGTAATTTGACTCCAAATAGGTTTACAGAGAAGGAAGCAGTTTCAGCTTTTTGGGTTTGTTTTCTAAACGAGCTTTTTCAGCTCTGATGCTTTAATCTAAACCATTCTTTGATCAAGAATGCTATAGTGGATGTTTTGGAATTAATACAGATAAATAGTCCTATGCTATGCACAGAGTTTCTTCCCTGATATGACTGACTATTGTCACCCTATAACGAGGTCATAGCATGATATAGGAGTTGTTAATTGGCATATTGTGTCCTTTGTTAAGAACATTCTGGTATCTTTTCCTGGTGGATTTAACTTGAATTTATTTTATTTTTTTTAATTACTGTTATAGAAAAACAAGTACAATTTAATGCATCCTTCCAAAAATGGCACGTGTCTTAACACTGCTGAAACCTGATTTGGAGGTTTATTGAAATGATAAACTCCTTCCTAATCCACTCTCTTGCAGGCTAAACCATTTGTGGTTTTTTAAACCCAGGTAATTTGCATTCTCCTATATTAATATTTTACCTGGAATTGGTTCTGCCCAGTCAGACACAGCAGGTAATCCAGAATTCTAAAGACCGATAGCTCTCCTGTCACTGAAACCTTGAGCAGATAACCTTTCATTTACACTGGGTGACCATTTAAAACCAGTGACCTAAGAAATTATTTCCAAATAGAAGCTGCCTTGGCAGAAGATGTGCAGGGATGAGAAGAGGACTGCAGTCAACATACAGTGGGAGTTTAATACAGGTCCCAGTACCTCTGTAATAAGGACAGATTTGCATCAGTGGCACTGCTAGCCTCATTCAGGAAGCAGATTCACCCTCCGTGATCTTACAGAGTACTGGCTTCCAAAGAGGAAGAGAATTTCTATTTCTAAATTCTCATTTTTTATTTTAATGTGCACTATTTTTCATAGGTCAAGCTTGGTGCTACTCCTCAGCACCAATAGGTCTATACTGTGCCTTTGGAGCCAATATAGCTACTACACCGTGCTTTTGATGCCGCTGATTATGCACTAGACTGTGATACAGTGCCGCCTTCAGTGCCATCACTGTGTCGTGCTTCATGCTTGTCTGTACCGAGCTCTGCAGTGCTAATTAAATGCGGCATGAATCAGCTCCTATATCCTGTGCCATAATTTGATTTTAATGGACTTGTGCCAAGTGCTGGCAGACATCTCTTTGCACTATCACTTCTACTTCTTACTGATTGTGCCGGGGTTTGTGCTTCTTACAGCTGTACACCTCTTTTGCTGATGGTACTTCAGTATCACATACCCTGTGTGCATATAGTGCCCTTTTTTAAAATTTATAATCCAACTTTAGTTATCTGCAGATCAAGCTGGGAGCAAATACACTGCTTTGGTTACAGATTTTACAGAATAAAGCCACTTTACTTTTTATACATGAACTCTCTGAGACAATACTTTTCTTTTTTTATTAAATTGTAATACTTAGATTAAATTTTTAAAAAGTTTAAAACTAAAGTATTTCACGGCAACATAATGAAGACAAACCCCCAACTGTTTCCGAAGCGGATAAAAACAGATCACAGTTAGGGTTCTCTTCTCATTTATATTAGGGAAGAATTATCCTGTGACAATAATGCTGCCATCACTTCTCTTTGCATCAGGGGGAATACAGAAAACTTCTCTCTCTCAAGATAAATTTCCCTTTCCTACCAGAGAATCAAAATGGTTCTCCCCAAATTCCACCTTCATGCCTACAACAGAAAGATTTTTTTAAGCTTCTTTTGAGATTTTAAAACCCTTAGGAGGTTTACATAGATACAATACTGAAGCTCCTGAGGAATCAGTATTGCTTTACAAGCAGTATATTACATTCAATACATAATAAAGAGGCCCTAGACTCACTTTTTTTTTGACATTTAACTTTTATTGAATCTTTATACAAGCAAAGCATTTACAGTCCTGATCCAAACCATTCTTACAGAGGTGCATGTTTTTCGATTTTTCCACCCATTCCACTGCAGTCTATCCATATCTTTGCCCTCCCCAGAATGCCAGGAAATCACAGTGGCCAGGTAATAACCAACAGTTGGCTTTTCAAGAATATAAAGAGGATAAGAAAGGCACATATAATGCTTAACATCCTTGCGTAGCCCATTAACATATGGATCCAAATATTTTGAAGAGATGAAACAGATTCTCTGTGCACTGCAATCACTTTCCTAGAATCTCTTGAATACATCCTCCATGTTTTATTCACCATGATTTCATGCAATGCAGGCTGTTCTGTTGCTGCTGCAGGGATCACAACAGCAATAATGATCTAACATAAGAAGAACTTAAAACGGTCTCTTAAGATAGATACATAGAAATGACGGCAGAAAAAGACCAATCGGCCCATCCATTCTGCCCAGCAAGTTCCCACACTTATTTTCCCAGACTTATCTGTTTCACCAACCACCAAGTTCAGGGCCCGTGTTGGTAACCGTTTTATTCACGTTTCCTGCCACCCCCTGCCATTGATGCAGAGAATAATGTTGGAGTTGCATCAATGGCGAGCATAAGGCTTAATGGTTAAGGGTAGTAACCGCCGCATCAAGCAAGTTACCCCGATGCTTGTTTACCCAGACTGCACAGATCAATGCCTTGTTGGATGTTGTCTGAATGTAAATCCTCTTTTCCCACATTAGATGGGGATATGAAGGAATGCTTCTGATAGATCCAGGGAGGTCAGAAATTCCCCCGACTGCATAACCATTATCACTGAGTGTAAAGTTTCCATGCAGAAATGTTTCACCCACAGATGACACCTTTGAAATCCAGGATGGGACAGAAAAGGCCCTCCTTTGGCATAATGAAATAAATGGAATATCTCCCCATATTTTTCTGAGACGTGGGCACTGGGATCACAGTTCTCAGACTGAGGAGCCTTGTCAACGTATTCTCCACTGCCTGCTTCTTCTGCAAGGGAGTGGCAGGGAGACTCCATAAACACGTCCCGAGGAACACTGCGGAATTCATCTCATATCCTTCTTATATCACTTCCAGGACCCACTGATCCAATGTGATTTTGACCCACCTCTGATAAAAAAGAGAGAGAGACGTCCCCCTATATCCTGTTTCCGGGCGTGGGTCGGCAAATTTTTATTGGGAGGCTCAGGAGGTTCCACTACCCGAGCTTGCGCCCCTTCTGGGTTGTCTGGAGTAAAAGGACTGAGACCTACCAAAAGGTCGAGTCCTCTGAAAGGTCACGCCTCTATAGGGCTGAAAATGCCTGGATCCTCTAGCATGACCCCTCATGGTAAAGGAGTGCTGTGTTCGCTTCTTATCCTCCGGCAAATAAGGGACCAGATATTTGCCCCACTTACTGGCCAGTTTCTCCAATTCGTTCTCAAATAAAAGCAAGCTGTTAAACGGCAATTTGGTGAGGTTAGCCCTGGAGGTCACATTGGCCAACCAATTTCTCAACCATAACTGGCACCTGGCCACTACTATCAAAGCCTCCCCTCTCGTTGAAGTGCACACCAAATCACAGCCCATATTGGCCAAGGCAGCAGCAGCTGGTTCCACAACTGCCCTGGAATTTACCACAGAGTCATCAACCTCTTGGGAGAGAAGCAAACAAGAGTGAGCCACCAAGGAACAAGAAGCAACCTGCAAGGTCATTTCCACTGCTTCAAATGCCTGCTTGAGGATAGTCTCAATTTTTCTATCATGAGCATCCTTCAAGGCCACTCCTCTTTCCACGGGAATAGTGGTCTGCTTGGAAACTGCACACACAAGCGCATCTACCTTTGGAAAACGTAAGCGCTCTCTTACCACTGGATCCAGAGGTACAGGCCTTTAAAATTAGCCTCTGAGGCCCCCCACTCAAGATCAATCAATTCTTGAATGGATTCCAACACTGGTGAAAAAAACAAGAGGTTCTACGCAAGGAAAGCAAAATGGGATTCTTATTTGGTGCAGATATGAGATCCATCCCAGGGATCCTGAGCATTTCCAAGGTCTGGGAGATCAAAGCTGGCAGTTCATCTCTATGAAAGAACCATAGCATAATTCTATATGGTTCCAGACCTGGAGGGATTTCACCATTCTCCAGAGAATCAGAATTGGCATCATCACCCATGCCATTTGGGTCTCTATCAGGAGGACCTACTGCCGTTCTAGGAGTACTCTGACACTTAAGAGAAGGTCCAGGCAAGATTCCTACCTGCTCTTCCACTCTAGGAGCAGTGGATCGAGTTGAGGATTGCGCCTGAAGAAAGGATTGCAAGCCCTGGAAAAGTTCCACCTAGGAAAATGTAGAAGTATCCAAACCAGAAGGTACCTGGGACGTACTCACAGAGCTACCATCCCCTGCTGAGAAACCAGTTAGAGGAGGTCCAAAGTCAGGTGCACCACCTAATACCCAATACCCAGGCATTTCGAGAATGAGCGCCACTCAAAGGACAACAAAGCCTGACTAGGCATCCAGAAATTGGACGTACAGCTAGATGCACATGCCAAAGCAACAATCCTTTAAAGGGCAGCCTAAGAAGTGCACGAAACCCCGTTGAGCTCTACCTCGTGGCACGCAACTAGGAAGCCTCAGAGCAGGGCCTAGCCAACCGAGGCTGCTCAACCCGCCAGGCTGCCCACGTCCCTCAACCTCACATGAAGCAGGACGAATGTCGGAACGGCGCGCCGAGCACAGAGATCAGGAGGAAGGAAGCCCTAACAGAACCCCCCTTCACTCTCTCTGTTTTTTTGGGGTTTTTTTTAATCCCTACTGGAGCTCAGCCTTACCTGGCTGAGTACAGAGACCTATACGACTAAACTCCTTCCTCTTACATCCTGTATTAAAAGACTACTGATGGGGGGAGGGGTAGAGTTAAGATGGCAGCCTGAGGGAAGCCTTACCCGGAGAGACGCGCTACAGGGCGAGGACAAGAGGGACTGTCAGCTGGTGAGCGATTTGACCCGCCTCCCAACCCTCTACATCACTTTCATCAGATGGGCTGTGCTTATTTAAGGATCTGCACAGCTGAGAGGAGCTGGAAGCCTTACCCAGAGAGACGTACTGCAGGGCGAGGATGAGAGGGACTGTCAGCTGGTGAACGATTTGACCCGCCTCCCAACCCTCTACATCACTTTCATCAGACGGGCTGTGCTTATTTAAAGATCTGCGCAGCCATCAGCGCGCAGCCAAAGCCACGTGCCAAAGGGGCGCACCCCTGGGGAAAAATTTTTGCTGAAAGCTTCTAGAGAGATTGTACAAGATTTATCCTTCTCATCTGGCGTGAGTGCGAGTCCCGTCCAAGACCAGATATCCGATAAAGACCATAGCAAAGAGGAGGTAAGTGTTTTAAATACCCCTACCGCTAAAGAACTGCCAATTTCAACAGAAGGTGACACCAGATTGAGTCACTACCACCTGTTGATGAAAGGGAAGGAGAAGCTGAAATAGCCAACCCTGAGAATATCTCCCTGGCAGATATATGGAAGGCTGTTATGAAAATGGAAAAGAGATTATCTCAATCCAGTCTACTGTGTTTTCTGCTGAGATTAAAGGAAAGGTGGACGACCACAGGAAAAGAATAGAGCAGTTGGAATCTGTAAATAAGGCATTAAGTACCCAGATTACTACCCTGCAAGCTAGTGGGACTGCTTTCATAAAAGACTCTTTGATAATATATAGAAATGTTGGAAAATAATATGCGTAGTAAAAATTTAAGATTCTTAAATTTTCCATATACTAGATTGCTTTCAGCACAAGAATTGTTTAAAAAGTATGTTAAAGAGATACTGGGTATAAATAATGATTTGTTTATATCAAACATCTACTATATATCTAGTTATAAAAGAGTTGTGAAGGCAATTGAGGGTGGAATGGATGAAATAATAGATAACAGTCCCAATTTGACAACTTTTCTAGAAGCTTCTGGGGATGATATTGCAACGAGAGCCACCTTGGTAGTGGTCTTTGGGTTAGAAATAGAAAAGAACTTTGTTTTACAGAAATATTTTAAAAATAAAAATGTCTTATTCTGTGGTAAAACAGTCCAGGTTTTCCCGGATATCTCTAGATCTACCCAGGTGAAGAGGAAGCAATTTCTGGCATTGAGAGGAAGCGTGTTGGCCTTAGGGGCCACATTCTTCCTTAAATTCCCATGTAAGTGTCTCATTATCTATCAAAAAAACAAGTTTGTTTTTCTTCAACCTGATTACTTGGAAGTATTTCTTACAGATAAAGGGGGATGAGGGGTTCATATCTAGCCTATAAAACGGATAAATTAATCTGGTCATTTAAGTAAAATTGTCTCCATTGGTCTATTTGTTTTGACATTTTACCTTGTTTGTTTTCTTGATATGGCTTTCCATTTAAAGTGGACTAAATAGTTGGAATTACTATGTCTAATGTTTTCTTGTTAGTTTTTCTTTATATTTGACATGTAATCCAAGATTTCTTTATTTCTTTCATTGTAAATGTTATAGAAATTTAATAAATTATAAATAAATTTTAAAAAAAATGGCGGCATGTGGGTAGCATAGCTCGAACTGCCCCGTTTCACCTGTTCTTTTTTCCTTGGATATCATCATGCCTTCTAAGCGAAAAGGTAGAGTTCGGGTATTTCCCTCTGCTGCCCTTCCTCTCCCGGGACAACGTTCTATCATCGAGTTTGCTGCTGACTTTCCTGCATCTGGGGACATAATCCCTTTTGGCAGGTCTGCGAGAGGAGCGTTAGTCTCGTCTGGGGAAGTATTTTTGAATCCCCTTGATCTAAGACCGCCTCCAGCACAGTGCCTTTCCTCCCCCAATTCGGCATTCGCGTCCCTGGGTGATGACCTCATCGAAGCTGTGTCAGAGGGCGCCGCTGTGGAGGGAGCAGTTGCAATTCAGGCTTCAACATCAGGGGTTGTGAGTTCCATGGACTATCTTGTAACTTCTCAGTTTGTGGTTTCTGCAGGTGGTGAGTCTACTTTTTCTTCTATTACGATGACTCAGTGTCCTTCTGTTCCACCTCCACACCTGGAAAGTCCATAGTTTGTAGTTCCTCTCCCCAAGACTGTCATGGTGACTTTAGACTCCATTTGGGAGTTGGTAGCAAAGCTGGGCTCGGAATTTCATGAGTGTTCCTCCAAAGTTTCCCTAATTTCCTCAAAACTCAACACTTTGACCCAGGATCATAACTTTCAATTAATGGCTCATTCTAACAGGATTCAAACTTTGGAAGAGGGTATGAAATCTGTCCAGAATGTTCAAGCTACAATAATCCAGGAATATTCCATTTTAACTAGGAAAGTAGAACCTATTGAAAATCGTTTAAGGCATTTGAACTTTTGATTACTGAACTTTACTAGGGTTAATCGGAGAACAGCCTAAAGTTACATTACAGAAGTATTTGATGGAAATACTACATATTTCTCCAGAGAATATTCCTTCATTTAATAAAATTTATTTTCTTCTGTTCCAATGTTCCAGAATTAATGAGGCACAACCTACACTTGATTTGGGAAATTTAACTGATTTCCTGGAATCCTCTGCTACTGATATTACTGAAGGCGACTTTGCTGGTTTTGTTTGTTTATGAACAAGATTTAGGTTTGGTAATGCGTAGTTATTTTATTTATTTATTTATTTTGAATTCTTATATACCGACATTCCTGTAAAGTGTACAGATCATACCGGTTTACAGTGTAACAGAACTGTCGCGGGGGGCGATTACATGGACCATATAACATTACATGGAACATAAAACAGTAGAACATCGGAACACATTGAACGTAGTACATTAGAGCATCGAAACATTTTCTGAACATGGGGGTTAATTTTCTAGGGCAATTCGTACAAATTTTCCCTGACTTGGCTAAAACTTCTAAGGAGTGACTTTATATCAAGAAAAGGAAAATTGGGTCTTACCTGCTAATTTTGTTCCTGAAGTACCACGGATCAGTCCAGACAATTGGGTTTATGCATCCTTACCAGCAGATGGAGGCAGAGAATAAAAGCTTTGAGGCACTGCTACATAATCGAGAGTGCACCTGTAGTCCCTCAGTATTAACCTGTACCCAAGTCAAGATGTCTATCTTAACAAACCCCAATAAACCTAGGAGGAACAGATGCTTAAAGGTTGGAGCCTCCTGAAAAAAACTAGGCTCTCTTAACCTGACCAAACGCACATCTGAAACTATGTACACTTCTCATTACTCTGAATATATTCCATATCAGCTAAGCAATATCCAGAGGCGAAAAAGTCTTTTGAAAAATGGGGAACCAATTTTCCTTTCCTGTTCGTACCTCGGATCAGTCCAGACAAGCGGGATGTACCCAAGCCTCTCTATTCTGGGCAGGAACTTGAAAGACCCGCGCACAACACTCTTTCCCCAAAAGACATCTCCTCCGGCGCCTGCACACCCAAGCAGTAATGTTTAGGTAAAAGTGTGAGGCGAAGACCACGCTGTTGCATGACAAATCTCTTCCGGAGAAAACAGTTGACACTCTGCCCATGAGGTTGCCTGCACCCTAATGGAATGTGCTCTCAACACCTCCAGCACAGATAGGCCCTTACAGATGTAAGCCAAATAGGCCTTGTGAAGAAGCAGGACATTCGACATCCTGTATCAGATGTTAACATGGATGCTCCAGCTGATCAGGTCCAGTGTGGATCCTGTTCAGTTTGTGTTAATGTTCTTGAAATGTCCCAATTTTTTGTAGAATCTTGACAACGTATATATAGGCTACTTGGAAGGTATGACTGCAATCATCTCAAGTGGTCTATGCAATACTGTGCCCCTGTAATCATATATATATTGGACAAACTAAAAGAAAGATCTGAACAAGAATTTTAGAACATATGAGCTGTATTCGCACAGGAAAAGAGGATGCCCCTTTAGTGAACCACTGGTGCCTAAAACATCACATGGTAGAAAAACTAAAATGAAAGTTCGGCAAGGGGACAATATTTCTAAGATTCTAACATGCAAAAAACAAAGATTTATTTTTGAATGGCAAACGTGAATCTGTAGGTCTAAATCAGGATGTCGAATGGAGTATTTTCCTGTGAGGTTGCTTTAAACTTTAAATCCTAGGTGTCATGATGGCATTGATGTGTTGGGAATATCTCCTTCTCTGAAATAGCTCATATAAATTGATGTGCGTAACTATTGTTTAAATATCCTACAGGTGGCAATAACTTATGTGTCTGTTTGGCGAGATACTATAACTAAATATTTGGTAAATATGTTGGTTGAATAAGATTTTAGTTAAACTTGTAAGATGTATGTTTTGTTATTTATAGGCCTCGGGCAGGTTGTCTCAAATGAAATGAGACTTATTTGTCAATCTGACAAAGAGGAAGGAGGTATAGTCGTATAGGTTGACTTTATTATATGCGTGATAGTGTCAGGAGTTGAAGGATGATTGACAACCTATTCCTGCCAATATCGAATTGTGGAATGTAGCAGGGTGGTACCCCAAACAAAACTCTTTGTATATAAATACATAGACCGATGCGTGGCATTTTGAGCAGTTGGAAGTAATGCTGACCATTATGGAAGCAAGTATTTAAGCAACATGCTTTCAAGCCTAAAATAATTGAAAGTAGTGGTGTTTGACCAATATTGAATGTTTAATATTATTGGCAGATTTGAACGAAGACATTATTGGTGTGATAAATTCTAGAGTAAAGCAAGTGAAGCTAATTTAAAGACAGGGTACGTATATATATATGATTGAAGTCCCTCTTTTAGAATCTGTTTATGGCGGTTATCCTCTATTACAAGCGAGGAATTTTAATTATGATTTTTTTGGTATAGAAACTCCAAAAGAGTCATTCACAATACAGTTTCATGAGGAAGTGTTCCCAGTAAGGAGCAGCAGCAATATTAATCCCTAAGGAGTGTAAGAGTAGTGGTAAGCATGCGCTTGAGTTAGCATACTTGAAATTCGTTGTTAATGAAACTGCTTACTAATGAAGTAGACAATTTTTTTTGCTAATTATTGAGCAATTGTCTTTTACAGATAGCTTATATCTTGGCTATATATGATAGCGATTTACACAGATGTCCTATATGAAGTCTGACTCTTCGTGTAGCGTGGAAGTATGTAATTGAACAGGATATTGGTAGGTAAGGAAATTGGTTCTTACCTGCTAATTTTTGTTCTTGTAGTACCACAGATCAGTCCAGACTCCTGGGTTTATGCATCCCTGCCAGCAGATTGAGACAGAGAAAATTTCACTGACACTGCTTTATAAACTTTAGTGCCACCTGCAGTTCCTCAGTATTGTTCTGTACCTAACCAATAAAAAAAACAGTTGTAAAATCCAATTTAAAAATTTTTGATCAAAACCATTCCAACAAAATTGTTTTCCATAAGAAAAAAGAACAGCTGAGCGGAAGACTCTCCACCTCCTCAGGTGGGTTCTGGACTGATCTATGGTACTACAGGAACGAAAATTAGCAGGTAAGAACCAATTTTCCTTTCCTTGCACGTACCCGGATCAGTCCAGACTCCTGGGATGTATCAAAGTTCCCTACTTAGGGTGGGACCTGGAGAATCCCACTCTTAGAACGCTCTCACCAAAGAAGGAGAACCTGCATTTCCCACATCTAAACGATAGTGTTTTGCAAAGGTATGCAGGGATTTCCAAGTCGCTGCCCTACAAATCTTGAGGAGACACAAGTTGTGTCTCAGCCCTGGAGGCTGCCTGCGAATGCACAGAATGAGAACGCATGCCCTCCGGAATTGCACAACCGCGAGTAATGTAAGTGGAACCAATCGCCTCTTTCAACCAATGTGCAATAAGTAGCCTTAGAAGCTTTGAAACTCCTCTTTGCGCCACTCCACAAAACAAAGAGGTGGTCGGACCTAGAGATAGAACAATAAAGCCTGCCACACATCTAACAGCTTGAGCTCCTTCACATGTGCAGCGGATGCATCTACAGTTGGAATGGCTGGAAGTTCCACTGTCTGGTTCACATGAAACGCCGAAACCACTTTCGGCAAAAAGGAAGGCACTATCCTCAACGAAACCCCGAATTCGAAATCTGAAGGAATAGGTCCCGACAGGACAGAGCTTGCAACTCTGAAATCCTCCTAGCTGAACATATGGCTACTAGAAAAACTACTTTGAGAGTCAAGTCCTTCCAGTGTCGCTGTCCAGAGAGGCTCAAAGGGAGCTGCACACAAACCTTGTAGGACCACATTAAGATCATCCCTTGCAAACTGCCACTATTACTGAATTCAGGGTCTCCATCGAGAAGCATGGAACCTTGAGCGCTGCAATTACCTTTTTCAAATCGAGTATCGGCCGGAAAGTCCCCTCTTTCTTTGGTTCCACAAAATAAATGGAATACCTTCCCTTGCGAATTTCTGCACAAGGAACTGGAATCACTGCCCCCAGGGGTTGGAGGCAATCCAGGGTCTCCTGAACCGCTGCTTGCTTGTCCACTGAACCGCATAGGGAAATGATATATAGCTCATAAATGGGCCGAGCAAATTGTAAAGCATAGCCATCTCTTACCACACTGAGAACCCACTGGTTCTGTGTAACTTTGGTCCACTTGTCGTAAAACTGAGTCAAGCAGCCTCCTATAATAGGAACGACGGAGTGGACCAGCCTCGCCTCATTGTGAGGACTTACCTCTGGCTGTAGATCCCCCAACGGCTCCTCGGAACGGACTGACCCCAGGACTGTCCCCGAGGAGAGAACTGTCTCTGAAAACCGGGCACCATCCTTGAGGGCCTAGTTCTCCTATCGGACCGAAAACGAGAACGCACCTGAAAAGAAGTTTGGCTTTAGGCTTATCCTTGGGTAACCTGAGGGCCTTATTATCTTCAAGCGACTGCATCAACTGCTTGAGGTCCTCCCCAAATAAAAGGCGACCTTTGAAAGGTAGCGAGTCTAACTGCGCCTTGGAAGAAATGTCCGCCGCCCAGTTATGCAACCAGAATAATCTTCTAGCTGAAACCACAGACGCCATAACTCTAGAGGAGGAATGCACCAAATCATATAGAGTGTCTGCAACATAAGCCACAGCTGGTTCAATCCTTTCAGCCCTGTCTATCTCCTCTCCCGACTTCGGCAGGCTTTCCTGCATTTGTTGCACCCAGCGGAGACACACATGCTGCATGAAACTAGTACAAATAGTCGCTCGAAAGCCTAGGGCCGAGACCTCAAAAATCCTCTTGAGATGGATCTCCAATTTGCGATCCTGAATGTCTTTCAACACGGTGGAACCTACCACCAGGATAATTGTTCTTTTAGTGATCATGGAAACAGCAGCATCAACCTTAGGGAAAGCAAAATGTTGTATCGCCTGCTCTGGCACAGTATAAAGTTTTGACATGGCCCTCCCCACTTTGAGACCGGAATCAGGGAGATTCCACTCTGCCTCCACCAATTTCTTTGCTGATTTGTGATATGAGAAAGCGGTCGGAGGACTGCGCATCCCATCCAAAACTGCATCGGCCCCTTCCAAATCCGGTGGGATACCTGATGGGAGGGAGACTTCAAATGAAGCAAGCCCTGCATGAATTTGACAACAAAAGGCTGTACATGTACCTAGGACCTTATAAGCCAGAGGCAATAAAGCCTCAAGTTCCTCTTTCCTAAAAAGGCTTACCACTTTCATATCTGATCGTCCCCGGATCTATCTGGTCGACGGAATATCCTGAGAAGGGGTCTCCCTGGAGTCCACAGGAGCTTCTACTGACTCATCTGACTCTCCTTTTCCAGAACCTGAACCTGGAGAAGGACCGACCTATCCTGGAACTATGGAGCCTGGGGACCCCCGTGCGTTTATCCGCAGGGACCGCAAAACCTTAGCTCTGCAATCTGCTTGCTGATCTGCTATGGAAGCATCATGCAGCAGCAGAATAAAATCAGTGGAGAATGGACTCAGATTCAGCCCCTCCCTGCAAGGGGCTGGGAACCGGCAGCCTAGGGTTCTCTTCCTCCTCCCCGGTCCCCCCCGATCGAGTCCCGAAGTGGAGCAGGCCACAGACAAGTGTGGGGGAGGCTCCCCTCCTCCCTCAGCACAGGAACTGCCGACGGAGAATTTAAAATGGCTGCCATTCCCATGCCGAACGGAGGAGGATCAGAAACCCAGCCAGAGCTGTGCTGAGGGATCGATGCAACTGCGGGCAGGCCCCTCCGACAAGCCTTTCCCACAGCCTGACCACCCTGCCGATTCAGCCATGCATGTGTTGGAGCTGCAGGCGCGGTATGCCGAAGAGCGGGCCATCTAAGAAGGGAGAGCGGCTGCTCAAAGTAAGAAGAGAGCAAGAAAAAAAACGACCTTTTGCCCGGAAAACAGCCCCCTCCCCAACCATTCTGAAAGTGAGGAGAAAGCCGCTCGCACAGCAAGCCGGGCAACTGCCTTCAGTTCCCTTTTTGCTGTTTTTTGGGGTTTTTTTAAATATAACTTTATTGTTGAGGCACAAGTCAGAAAATAAAAGACTACGAGAGCCTGCAGCTGCCAGAGCGGCCTCATGAAGGGAGGGATCTGGACCACCAGATCTACATCCCACAGGCACACAGGTCGCGCACACAAAAAGATCACAGACCCTTGGCTCGCCTGCCTCGACCCAGCAGGATTCCAAAAAACCCCCGGGAGGAAGGCTCAAAAACAGAAACTGCCCAGCCTGCAGAACTGCAGGTTTTGCATCATCTACCATCTGCTGGAGACAGAGAAATACTGAAGAACTGCAGGTATTTCTAGGGATTAGGAAGCAGTGTCAGTGAAACTTTCTCTGTCTCCATCTGCTGGCAGGGATGCAAAATCCCAGGAGTCTGGATTGATCTGGGTACATTCAGGGAATAAGTTTGACTTTTTGAAGTCACAATATGAATCTTTGAATTCTACATAATATTTTATATTTCTTGATTGACAGATTCTTAATACAAAGTGGAAAACTGGCAACTAAGGAACATTCGGATTTGAATGGACAATAGATTGAATAGTACATAGTATATATTTTTTTGGATAAGTAGTTTTTTTAAGGGTTGGGTTCATCCCCTGAGGAAGACGGCACATCATTGTCGAAAACTAGGGTCCTAGTTGGGATGTAGGTTTTTAATATAGGATGTGTTTGCTGTATGTGATAATGTTTTGTAAAACCTTTTGAAATAAAAATATAAATGTTTTATGTATTGTTGTCAATAATATAAATACCACTAGAGGACATATACTGAACAAATATCTTTAAATCATGTTTTATTAATTATATTTATACAAAAAATCCTTTATAAATATATAAACCTCACCTAATACATAGAAACACCTATCTCCCGGCCTCTTAACCTATAAAAAATTTTTTTTCCCACTCATGCCTTACCCTACATTCATACTATGCATTCATACCCATACATCCCCTCATATTAAAAAACACCCACATCCTACCCAACATATATTGCATTCAATATGTGCTTATAATAACAGCTGATAATATATTCACTCAATCCTATTTATATCATATAGTGCAAAAGCCTCACAATGTTATATATGCAACTATAATATACCATACATGACAAAAGTTATTTCACAAAGATGTATCCTGCATCTACAAAAGTATATCTTATATCCAACGACGATCTCGTTTCGCCTGTGATTGCGGGCTTCCTCAGGGATTCTCTGTATCTTCAAACGAAAATTCTTTGTCACATAGGTATATACCACCTAATTATGATGCCCCATGCTCTTCAGAGATAAAATTCTCCGTAATTTGATTATACCACTTCATAACATAGCCGCATATAGATAGGGTCCTGGTTCCAACCTGCTTTACTATACCCCGACGTGTTAACGCTCTCCACCAACAATGTTTCCAACGTAATGCTCATTCATCAGTCACAGTCACAGAGTCCTACAAACCCTGGACCTTAATAGACTTTTCATTGCAATTATGTTGCAATGATAGACAGACGGCGTGTCCGTGTTTGTTGTACTCCGGTGTAAGATATGGATGAGGACGGCATTTAACACAATATTTGAATGGTGTGGAAAGTCTATTAAGGTCCAGGGTTTGTAGGACTCTGTGACTGATGAATGAGCATTACGTTGGAAACATTGTTGGTGGAGAGCGTTAACACGTCGGGGTATAGTAAAGCAGGTTGGAACCAGGACCCTATCTATATGCGGCTATGTTATGAAGTGGTATAATCAAATTACGGAGAATTTTATCTCTGAAGAGCATGGGGCATCATAATTAGGTGGTATATACCTATGTGACAAAGAATTTTCGTTTGAAGATACAGAGAATCCCTGAGGAAGCCCGCAATCACAGGCGAAACGAGATCGTCGTTGGATATAAGATATACTTTTGTAGATGCAGGATACATCTTTGTGAAATAACTTTTGTCATGTATGGTATATTATAGTTGCATATATAACATTGTGAGGCTTTTGCACTATATGATATAAATAGGATTGAGTGAATATATTATCAGCTGTTATTATAAGCACATATTGAATGCAATATATGTTGGGTAGGATGTGGGTGTTTTTTAATATGAGGGGATGTATGGGTATGAATGCATAGTATGAATGTAGGGTAAGGCATGAGTGGGAAAAAAATTTTTTTATAGGTTAAGAGGCCGGGAGATAGGTGTTTCTATGTATTAGGTGAGGTTTATATATTTATAAAGGATTTTTTGTATAAATATAATTAATAAAACATGATTTAAAGATATTTGTTCAGTATATGTCCTCTAGTGATATTTATATTATTGATTACAGATAGAGGAACTGCATGATTATTGCTTACCTGTTTATGTATTGTTGTGGCATCTCCTAGTATTTACTGTTACTTCAAAGTGAATTACATTCAGATACTGTGGGTATTTCCCTATCCCCAGCGGGTGCACAATCTAAGGAGTTTATTTACTAAAGGTTCTCTTACATTTTCTGTCTATGGGGAAAAATGCTGAGTAAATAGGGCCCACGTTTGTATCTGAGGCAGTAGAGGGAAAAGTAACTTGCCCAAGGTCACAAGGAGCAGCTTTTCATTAAAAAATGCTTCTTGGCCATTATTCTTACCTTTGAAATATCTTAAGGTCTCTTATCATATTTTCTCCTCCCCATTCTTCTTGGCCAGTGGTTCTCAGCCCAGTCTGGGAACCAATTGGTCAGTCTGATTTTCAGGATATTCACAAGGAATATATATATATATATATATATATATATATATATATATATATATAATATATATATATATATATATATATATATATATATATATATATATATATATTATATATATATATATATATTATATATATATATATTATATATATATATTAGTACCTTACCTCTTCCCACAGTATAGCTCTTTTGAATTTCTGTGCCTCTGAGAGTGCATGTACTGAACAACTCCCTCATTCTACCTTAAGGAGCCCAGTTCAGATTTCTAACCCAGTTCTCCTTAAGGCAGAACGCCGCAATGGATTTTGGATGGAGAGGTTCCCTTCACCCTAGCATAAGATCCCTGGCCTAGAAAGTTTGAGGAGGCCTCAGGGAGCTGGTGGAACCTCCTGGGTACACCCATACAGAGTATGTTTACCTGACAGTTGTGCCTGACGCAAGGTTTCTGAAACTGTGAAGCACTGTAAATAAATACTTGCACCAGACTGCTCTAGTCAAGTCTCGTTGAGTTCCTGGGCTATTCCCGAAGCCACAGCAGGCCTAAATTTGCTACAGCCCCAAATACTGGACTCTTCACTTTTTGGCATTAAAACATTGTTGCCAAACATATGACCACTCCTGCTCAAAAGAATGATTTGACAGAAGTGTCTGTGGATCTGCCAGAAGAACTCAGATCCCTTAATATCCTGGGATGTATTCCATCTGGCCAATTGATTTTGTCCACTTTCAGTTTTGCTAGTTTCACATGAACTCTCTAATATAGCTGGAAATTAATCTCACTGAAAGCTAGCTGTGCACTGAATCTCCACATCCCTCCTTACCTTGAGCAGCTCCTTATCTGCGAATGCCATGATCCCTTCAAATATAATGACATTGGCACCGTACAACGTTTTCTGCAGAGAAGAAAGGAGTTTTTGGTCCAGGTAGGCTAGGATCTGATTTAAAGATAAGGAAACATTGGGTTTCTTACTTGCTAATTTTCTTTCCAAGAGTCCTACCAGACCAGTCCAGGCAAGTGGGCTTTTCTCCCCTACCAGCAGATGGAAATAAAGAATGAAAGCTTTGCTGGAACCACCTAAATAAGGAACTGTGCCAACTGCATGCTCTCAGTATTCCTCTATCAAAGCTAAAACATCAACTACCCCCCGCCCCCCCAAGAACAGGAATGATCAAAAACTCTTAAGTGATCCTGAAGCAGCCACTTTAATAGAGGGTCTGAAGCCAGATAAAACCAAAACCAAAACTCTCTGTGTTATATATACACCCACAGAAGAGCGGGTTATAGGCTAGCTGGTGCAGGACTCTAGACTGGTCTGGTGGAGCTCAAGGAAGAAAATTAGCAGGTAAGAACTCATTTTTCTTTCATTATCCACCAGACCAGTCTGGATGAGTGCGATGTACCCAAGCCACCCTTAAACTGGGAGGTAGCCTGAAAGACCCGCTTTCAAGACATCTACTCCAAAGGAGGCTGCGTCTCCAGCTTGAACATCTAACTATAATGTTTGGAAAAGGCATGCCATGAAGACCAAGTTGCTCGTTTACAAATGTCCAGCGATGACACTAATTAATACTGTCTAAACATTTGCTTGCGCCCTAGCTGAATGTGCACTTAGTCCCTCAGAAACCATCAGATCCTTCCAAATTTAAGCAGAAGCAATATGCTCCTTCATCCATATGCAATAGATACCTTAGATGCCTTCTCCCCTTTCTTGTGGCTGCTGAACACCACAAAACGAAGCTCTGATCTCCACAAAGCATTTGTTACCTTCAGATACTTTAAAAGTATTCTATGTACATGCAGGGCATGAAGATCCTTAGACCTATTCCCAGAACCTGATTTCCTGAAGGATGTCATTTGACAGAGTGATCCTTTGAAATTTTAAACAATGGGTTTCTGCATGGCAAGGCCTGTAATTCCAAAATATGTCTTGCTGAACAGACCGCTACTAGAAAAAACGTCTTTAATGTCAGGTCCTGCGGAGAAGCCTCTTTGATGGGTTCAAATGGAAACGTACACAAGGCTTTCAAAAGCAAATTGAGATTCCAGGGAAGGACCAAACTTCCCACTGGAGAACGCAGATGCTTCACTAGCTTATTACATCCACATGCAAAGCTGAGGACAAGCTCTGCAATTTCCCTCTATAACAGGAAAAAATATGGCCACTTGTAATTTGAGTGAATTCAGTGCAAATTCCCTCTGGAAACCTTTCTGTAAGGAGGAGAGAAGAGCCAGATCAGAGGCCTCGAACAGGGAAATCCCCGTCTACACGCCATGTTTCAAACACCTTCCAAACACAGATGTAACCTAAGGAAGTCTATTTTTTTTCTAGCTTGAAGGTAGAAACCATCTCTTCTGAATACCATTTTTCCTCAGCCTTCTCTGCTCAAGAGCTAAACAAAAGTGATCTGCCAGACCCAAGAAAATCGGACCTTGATGCAGCAATTCCTGGATATGACTGAGCCTCAGCGGTTCCTCTATGCTGAGTCTTACCAGATTTGCAAACCAAGGTCATCTGGGCCACTCCAGGGCTATGACAACCACTTGACACCAATACCCCTCTATCCTCTGGATTACCCTTCCTAACAGTAGCCAAAGGGAAACAGACAAAAGCCACGTCCCCGCACCCCCCCCCCCACTACATAAGAACATGCCATACTGGGTCAGACCAAGGGTCCATCAAGCCCAGCATCCTGTTTCCAACAGAGGCCAATCCAGGCCATAAGAACCTGGCAAGTACCCAAAAACTAAGGATATCCCATGCTACTGATGCCAGTGATAGCAGTGGCTATTTTCTAAGTCAACTAAATTAATAGTAGGTAATGGACTTCTCCTCCCAGAACTTATCCAAACCTTTTTTAAACCCAGCTACACTAACTGCACTAACCACATCCTATGGCAACAAATTCCGGAATTTAATTGTGCGCTGAGTGAAAAAGAACTTTCTCCGATTAGTTTTAAATGTGCCCCATGCTAACTTCATGGAGTACCCCCTAGTCCTTCTATTATCCGAAAGAGTAAATAACCAATTCACATCTACCCATTCTAGACCTCTCATGATTTTAAACCCCTCTATCATATCCCCCCTCAGCCATCTCTTCTCCAAGCTGAACAGCCCTAACCTTTTCAGCCTTTCCTCATAGGGGAGCTGTTCCATTCCCTTTATCATTTTGGTTGCCCTTCTCTGTACCTTCTCCATCGCAACTATATCTTTTTTTGAGATGCAGCGACCAGAATTGTACACAGTATTCAAAGTGCGGTCTCAACATGAAGCGATACAGAGGCATTATGACATTTTCCGTTTTATTCACCATTCCGTTCTTAATAATTCCTAACATTCTGTTTGCTTTTTTGACTGCCGCAGCACACTGTGCCGACGATTTCAATGTATTATCCACTATGAAACCTAGATCTCTTTCCTGGGTGGTAGCTCCTCATATGGAACCTAATATCGTGTAACTACAGCAAGGGTTATTTTTCCCTATATGCATCACCTTGCACTTATCCACATTAAATTTCATCTGCCCAATTTTCCAGTCTCACAAGGTCCTCCTGCAATTTATCACAATCCGCTTGTGATTTAACTACTCTGAATAATTTTGTATCATCTGCAAATTTGATTACTTCACTCGTCGCATTCCTTTCCAGATCATTTATAAATATATTGAAAAGCACGGGTTCCAGAACAGATCCCTGAGGCACTCCACTGCCCACCCCCCTCCACTGAGAAAATTGACCATTTAATCCTACTCTCTGTTTCCTGTCTTTTAACCAGTTTGTAATCCATGAAAGGATATCACCACCTATCCCATGACTTTTTATTTTTCCTAGAAGCCTCTCATGAGGAACTTTGTCCAATGCCTTCTGAAAATCCAAATACACTACATCAACCGGTTCACCATTGCCTACATGTTTATTAACCCCTTCAAAAAAGTGAAGCAAGGCTGTGACAGAACATCCAGACCTGTTCACCCCAGCTCCCTTTTCCAACTGAAAAACACAAGCTTCTTGGCCTTTTCTTTTTTTTTTTTTGCCATCAGGTTCATCTGAGGCTCTCCTGACTTGGATAGGATCATGGAGAACACCTTGTCTGACAGTTCCCATTCCCTGGGATCTAACATTCTGCTCAGAAAATCCATCTAGACATTCTCCACTCTAGCAAAGCGAGATGCTGAAAAAGTCTTCAGATTATTTTCTGCCAACAGACTAGAAGGCTCTTTTCCAATGACACTAATGAACGCCTGATCCCCTCTTGCTGGTTTAGGTAAGGGGGGTGGGATCAGCATCGTCCAAAAGCATTCTCACCACTCTCTCCTCGCCCAGTGGGACAAAGTCCAGCAAGGCTCTCCTGATCGCTCTTATTTTTTAAACAATTCATGGATTATGCTTCCTACAAAACACTCCAGTGATCTTAAGATGTACATCCTTGGCAATGAACCCCCCAGCAACTCAGATTGGCATCTGTGATTTCCACTGTCCATTCTGGAATCTCCAGATAGGTAGATTATGGTCCAAGAGCCACCAAGCTAGGCTGAGCCTGCACCCTGTCAGAAGGGGTAGCCAAATCTGGTAATCTTGGTCGCATGGAACCAAATCCAAAGTCAACATCATCAACCCTAGAAGTTACAGGTAATTTCAGGCCCTGGAGGCCCTCATATATTGTATCTTGTAAATCTGTCCTTACAGCTTGGCCATCATTTATGTTGTCAAAAACACCTTTCCCTCTTAAGTACAGAATCGAGCTCCCAGATATTCAAAATCTTGAGAAGGACAAAGTTTGTTCTTGGGAAAATTGATGACACAACCTAGCTCTTGCAAGAGTTAGATCACTCTGGAAGTGGAGCGATCACATTCTTCCTTTGATTTTGCTCAAACCAACCAGTCTAGAAAAGGCTAAATCTATGCCTTCCTTGCAAAGAGCCACCACAACTATCACCATAAGCTCGGAAAATGTCCTCCGGACTGTTGCCAGACCAAATGGGAACCTGGAAGTGACACCCCCCACCAGAATAGCAAGCTTGAGGAACTTGTGATGATCCCTCTGGATCACAATATGCAGATAAGCTTCCTAGAGGTCTAGGGATGTAAGGAACTCTTCCTTTCTTATCGCCACGATCACCAAGCAGAGAGTCTCCATGCGGAAATGGGACACCTTCAAGGAGGCATGCATCTTTTTCAAAGCCAAAATAGACTTCAATGTGCTCTCTTTTTTTGGCACCACAAAATAAATAGAATAATGACTTAGACCCCATTCTCTCCCTTTGGCACTGGAATTACTGCCAGCTGGAGAAAGCAATCCAGACTGAAGCTTACTGCTTCCCCTTTTCCTCATCAAATGATGGGGATACTATAAAACCATCCACTACTGGGCCATGCAAATTCTAAGACATAACTGTCTTTTATTATAGCAAGGATCCAATGATATATAAAAGCCTCGAAATAAATAAATAAATAAATAAATAAATAAGTGGTAATTCGAGTCCACTCTCCATAAAACTGAGACAATCATATGATGATCTGCTGAGGAGAGTGAACCTCTTGAACCTCATTGAGAATTAACTCCTCCTGTGCCTCTTTGGCTTGCCTTTGGAAGGACGGACTCTTCCTCTGTCAGTAGCACTTTGCATCCCTAAACTTAAGCCTGTTGAGGATTTCTTTACAAGCTCCCTTAGGCTTGTCCTCTGGCAATTTATGGGACTTTGACTCATCCAAAGGTTTCACCAGCTTTTTCAGGTCTTCCCCGAACAGAGGCTTCCTCCAGAAGGCAGTTTCCCAAGCTGTGACCTGGACCAGACATCTAGTAGCTGCCTAGTTGCACAGCAATAAATATCTAGTTGATACAGAGGCCACCTCTGGCTGAGGTCCAAATAAGATCATAGAGAGCATCGGATCTGAAAAAAGACTGGCTTCCAGCCTTTCCACCTCCTTTTCTGAAAACCTCTCTCAGCACCGCCCACTGAGATCTGCTGTACCCAGCACAAACATGCCTTATCCATATACCTACTACAAACCACCACTCTGATGCTAAGATCGACACCTCAAAAACCTGCTTAAGATGGATTTCAATCTTCCTATCTTGGGCATCCTTTAGAGCCCACTCTCCATAGGAACCATTGTCTTCTTTGTGACTGAAGACCCAAAGATAATCTACCTTAGGTAATTTTAACAGCACCACTGCAAGACCAGGAAGAGAAAAGAGCTTTTCTATGGCTCTGACCACTTTCAACCCTGCCTCCAGTCTCCCCCACTCCACAGAGTCTAAGGCTTTAATGGTCCCAGCTTTGGCTGGGCCTTTAAGGCTCTCCAGAATAAGGTTCTATTCCTCTTGGTCTGGTTCTACCTTTTATTCCTTGGCCCAACACTGTCAGAGCCAGAGTAATCACTGCTGACAATTCCCCTCCTTTAAAAAAAATGGACTCCTCAGGATCATCTTCTTCTGTAACAGGAATTTCCATTTCTTCCAGCACATCTTTGGATCATTTTCCATCTCCCCTCCCACAGTAAACTGCCTCAGAGAGCCATCCCCTGATACATCCAACTCTGCATCTAAATCTAGCTTCAATTCACTTGAACAGGAACCATTGAAGTCCCTTCTGGATTGTCCTGCCTTAATTAAAAAATCTTGATGCATAAGGATCACAAACTCCAGGAAAAAGGGCTCAGAGAGGAGGGCTGCCCCAACCAATCCTTTGTTCCTCTTGCCCCCTCCCCCCGCTGCAGGGGAGAGCACCAGAGGCTCTTTAAAAAAGCCTTCACTAAAGAGTGTGGAGGGTAGAGAATGAAAGTACAGGGTAATGCAGATGAGAATGAATTTACTCAATCCTACTTTTAAGAAGTAATATTTCAAAGCGATAGTAACTCAATAATATACCTGGACTTGACCAACATTACTCAAATAATGATTTTATTTATGAAATTGTAACCGAACTTTATTGGCACCTGTTAGAATGTAAGATATCCTACATTTACTTACCTTAGTCTATGTGCCTATTTGTAAACCGTTGCGATGGTATATAACTTAGCGACGGTATAGAAACGTTTTTAAATAAATAAAATAAATAAAAAGGCCTTCTTGCCTTCCCCATCACTGCTAGAAGCAGCAGTTAAAATGGCCACAGTTCCTGCCCTTGCCGGTTCCCTCCTGGCAGAACAAGGCTCAGAAGCTGCAACCAACCTGTTTCCCAAAGGAAAATTGATTCTTACCTACTAATTTTCATTCCTGTAGAACCATGGATCAGCCCAGACTGCTGGGTTATGCCTCCCTTCCAGCAGATGGAGACAGAGAAAAATTTGAAGGGCACCCCTGTAAGTACGGTGTGCCACCTGCAGCCCCCTTCAGTATTTTTTTGTATGTAAAACATTATATTAATTTATGGTTTACTAACTGTACTGCCTGTTATCGTATATACCTGTTATCTGTAAAGCCTGTTGCTAATTATTGTTAATTGTAAACCGCGGTGATGTATCTTTTTACGTACTGCGGTATATAAAAACCCCTAAATAAATAAATAAATAAATAAATAAATAAAAAAAAACAGTATCAAAGCAGAAATAGAACTGGTAACAGGAATCCAAAATTTAAATGGTCAAACCAAAAGTAAGAAAATCAACTATGTACAACAATCGTAGTACTTGCCAAATCTTCATCCTGCTATATAGCGTGACAATAAAAGAAAACGCTCGAGCAGATCCAAATCTGGGCGGGTGTCTGGGTTGATCCGTGGTACTGCAGGAACGAAAATTAGCAGGTAAGAACCAATTTTCCTTTCCCTGTACGTACCCGGATCAGCCCAGACTGCTGGGATGTACCCAAGCTGCCTTACATGGGGTGGACCTAGAAAGCCCCACTCGAAGCACACCGCTATCAAAACTCTCGGAATCTGGAGCCCCAACATCCAAGCGGTAATGCCGAGCAAAGGTATGCAAATATTTCCAAGTCGCTGTCCTACAGATTTCCTGGGGGGAAATCAACTGTCTGCCCATGACGCAGCCTGAGAATGAAGCGAATGAGCCTTAAGACCATCCGGAACCGCTCACCCATGACAAAAGGTATGCTGAATCAATAGCATCCTTCAACCACCGGGCAATGGTAGCTTTTGAAGCTTTATGCCCCTTCTTGGGACCGTTCCACAAGATAAAAAGATGATTCTGAGAGAATTATCTTTTTATCTGAGAGAAACGCCAAAATCAGAAAACCTAAGGAAAAGGTTTGCGACAAGATAGAGCCTGAATCTCAGAAACTCTCCGAGCCAAGCAGATAGCCACCAAAACCACCGTTTTGAGCGTAAGATCCTTCAGAGTAACGCATTTGAGCGGTTCAAAAGGAGGTTCGCACAATGTCCGAAGAACCAAATTCAAACTCCAGGATGGACAAACAGCCTGACAGGACAGATTCAAGTGCTTAGCACCTCGAAGGAAACGTACCACATCTGGATGAGCCACTATGTACGCTCCGTCCACCTTTCCTCGCAAACAGCCTAACACTGCCACTTAAACCCTTAGAGAACTGAAATCTAGCCCCTTCACCAAACCCTCTTGCAAGAAGGCTAGAATGTGGGCTATCGAGGCCAGCCCAGGGAAAACTTTCGACCTACTATACCAAGAGTCAAAAACTTTCCAGATTCGAACATACGAAAGAGAGGTGGATGTTTTGCGAGACCGCAAAAGAGTGGAAATCACCGAATCCGGATACCCCTTCTTTCTCAACTGCCGCCTCTCATAAGCCAAGCCACTAGACAAAAGCGATCCACCTGGTCAAAAAATACTGGACTCTACCACAGGAGATTCGGAAGATGACCCATGCGGAACGGGCCGTCCACTGCAAGGTTGAGGAGATCCACGAACCATGGCCTCCGTGGCCATTCCAGAGCCACCAGCACCACCGTCCCCGGATGGGCCTCTATTCTTCTCACGACCTTGCCTACCAGAAGCCAAGGAGAGAATGCGTAGAGCAGAATGTCGCAAGGTCATGGAAGGACAAGGGCATCCATTCCTTCCGCACCGAGCTCCCTTCTGCGACTGAAGTAGTGAGGCGCCTTGGCATTCCCCCGAGTCGCCAGTAAATCCAAACGGGGAATCCCCCACCGATGAGTGATCAACCCGAATGCTTCTTCGGACAGCTCCCACTCTCCGGGATCCAATCTCTGACGGGTCAGAAAATCCGCTTGAACGTTGTCAACCCAAGCTATGTGAGAAGCCGCTATCCTGAGCAGATTTACCTCTGCCCAGGCCATGAGCTCGTCCACTTCCGTAGCCATGGGACGACTCTTTGTTCCTCCTTGCCGGTTGATGTATGCCACCGTCATTGCATTGTCGGAGAGAACTCTCACAGACAGACGATGAACCAGAGGCAGGAACTTCTGCAAGGCCAATCATACCGCCCTTGTCTCCAGACAATTTATGGACCATTGTGCCTCCTGCTGCATCCATTGGGCTTGTGCCACCTGAGACTCACAAACGCCCCCCAACCGGAAAGACTGGCATCTGTCGTCACAATGATTCACTTAGGGACTTCCAGATCCACTCCCCGAGACAAGTGTTCGGGGACCAACCACCAAGCTAGACTGGACCTGGCCGGCTCCTGAAGCGGTAAGGGAACCTGAAACTCCTCCTATTTGGGATCCCACCATGACAGCAAAGCCCTCTGCAATGGCCTCATATGGGCGAAAGCCCATGGGACCAATTCCAGAGTAGATGCCATAGAACCAAGCACTTGCAAGTAGTCCCACGCCTTGGGAACAGGTAGGGACAATAGCCGCCAAACCTGAGACATGAGCTTGTCTATCGGTTCCTGCATAAGGAAGACTTTCCCGATCCGCATATCGAACCTGGCCCCCAAAAAATCCAGGACCTGGGCAGGGGACAACTGGCTCTTGGCCGAATTGATAATCCACCCCAGGGATTGAAGAGTCTGCACCATCTTGGCAACCGCCGCCTCGCATCTGACTTCGCTCGAATGAGTCAATCATTCAAGTAGGGATGGACCAGGATGCCCTCTTGTTGGAGAGCCGCCACCACAACCACCATCACTTTGGTAAAGGTGCAGGGGGCAGTAGCCAGCCCGAAGGGAAGGGCCTGAAATTGGTAATGCTTGCCAAGGATCATGAACCAGAGATACCGCTCATGGTCCTCCCGAATTGCAATGTGCAGGTAAGCTTCCGACCAATCGAGTGACACCAGAAATTCCCCGCTTCTGACAGAGGCGATTATGGAACGTAGTGTTTCCATACAAAAACAGGGCACGCGGAGAGCTCTGTTGACCTTCTTTAGATCCAAAATCTGACGGAAGGAGCCCTCCTTCTTCGGAACCAGAAAATAAATCAAATATCTGCCAGTTCGTACTTCGTCCGAAGGAACCGGGATCACCGCCCCTGGGTCTATCAACCGACGAAGTTTCAGAGACACTTGGCGCCTTTTCTCCAGGGACCCGCAGGGGGACACCAGAAACAGATCGCACAAGGGACGAGCAAATTCTAAGGCGTAGCCGTGTTCTATAATGCTTAGAACCCAGTGGTCCAACGTTATTTTGACCCACTCCTCGTAAAATAGGGACAGCTGTCCCCCGATGACCGGAACAGGGGAGTGGGTCAGCACTATCTCATTGAGATGATTTGGCTCCTATCGTACCCGGGTACCGCCATCGTGGACGGGTCTACGGCCGCGAAAGGAATGGGACCAAGTCTGAGATCTCCTGGACATCTGCCTTTGGCTAAAAGGTGCTGGCTTAGACTAGTGAAAATGGCGCTGACCTCGAAAACGCGAACGGGAAGAATCGAAACCCCTACAAACTTTCAGCCTATCCTCTGGGAACTTGTATACCTTATTCTCCCCCAATGACTTAATGAGCTGCTCCAAATCATCCCTAAAAAGGAATTTCCCCCTAAACGGAAAAGCCCCCAGCTGCAAATTGGAGGAAACATTGGCCGACCAATTACGGAGCCATAAAAGCCTGCAAGCCGACACCACCGAAGCCATAGTACACAAAGATTTATGCAGAAGATCGTACAAGGCATCCGCCCCATACGCCACCGCCGCTTCCAGATGATCAGCCTGCTCCGCCTCCTCCGGTGAAAGATCCCTGGCACTCAGGAGCTGCTGTACCCACTGGAGACTCGCACGCTGCATCTAACTACTGCTCGAACCCCAAGAGCCAACACTTCAAAGATACGTTTGAGAAGAGCCTCAAGCTTACGATCCTGGGGGTCCTTAAGGGCAGCCGCCCCAACCACCGGAATAGTTGTACGCTTCATGACTGCGGATACGTCATCGACTTTAGGAACCTTAAGGAGATCGAGAGAGTCCTCCGGCAGTGGGTACAATTTGTCCATAGCGCAGCCCACGCAAAGGCTAGCTTCTGGACTATCCCACTCCCGAAACATCAGCTGAAGCAGCATAGGATGAAATGGAAAAGTCCTAGCCGGGGACAAAGACCAGACAGCACCGGATCCACCATGCCCTGATCCTGAGGCGCTTGACCGGCTGGTATGCCCAACTCCGCGAGGACATGTGGAATCGTGGGCTCCAATTCATCCCTTCTAAAAAGCCTAAGAACCAGAGGATCATCCCCTTCCACTTGCGCCATATGCTCGGACTCTTCATCCACATCTGCCTGAAGTGGATCCCCCAGCACAACAGTCCCCTGGTTCTCGGAAACAGACCCTTCCCGGACCACCCGAATTCGGGAAACCTCCGGAGGATCCGGCCTAGGAACCTTCGCGGGAGGAGAGGACCCAGCCACAGGCTGACCCGGTGGAGGCTCCGGATCCCCCATGGGCATAAGGCTAGCTAAACATGCCTTTTATGCATCAGCAATACAAAATCAGTAGAAAATGGTGGTTGGCCCTTTAAATTTTCCCGCAGGGGGTTTCCAAAGGAGCTGGGGAGTGGGAAAGGAGTCATCGGGAGACCCAGGACATAAATCATGTGGAAAATGCTGAGGAGGGAGATCCCCTCCCCCTGCTGAGCAATTTGCATCAGCATCCGCAGCCCCCAAAATGGCCGCCGTTCCCGTGATCCACGGGAGCATGGCAGGCCGAGCGCCACGAGGCAGGATCTGGTTACCCGCACCACGGGACTGATCTACCTGCTTCCTCCTTCCGCGGAAGCCGATGGACCTTCGCCCCCGAGAAGACACTGGGAGTAGAGGTTATCGCGGGAGAGCCGGGTCACCAGCTCCCCGCAGGCACAACACGCTGAAGCGAGCAGCATTGCCACGCTCTGGGGGAGGAGAAGGCACTCAAACAAATGCCGGAGCCTGGGAGGCCAGAGGAAGCAGCACCGCCAAAAAACAATTCTTTTTTTTTTTTTTAATCCAGAAAAAAATGACACGCTGGCCTCACCAGAGCACAACCCGTGGTTGTCTCTGGCCAGGGGGTGAGGGACCAGCCCATCGGTAAATCCCCCCCAGTCACTCACCGGCAGCTTCTCCTGGGTCGCAGAAGTGAAGAGGAGCTCCCCGGCCAGCCTACCACTGAGGAGAAAATGGAACGTCTCCTCGGGAGGCCTGGTTGTTGGGGGTTGGGGGGGGGGGGGTTTCAGTTTTTTTTAATCTACAAAAACTTTGTTTTAGCCAAAGAATTAAGGATGCCTGAACAAACTATGGTTTGTTTTGGTTTTTTTTGTATAGAATCAATCAACCAGGACTGCAGGTTCTGCCACCTTCATCTGCTGGAGACAGAGAAATACTGAAGGGGGCTGCAGGTGTCACACTGTACTTACAGGGGTGCCCTTCAAGTTTTTCTGTCTCCATCTGCTGGAAGGGAGGCATAACCCAGCAGTCTGAGCTGATCTGGGGACGTACAGGGAACAAGTGCTTTTCATCCTAAATGGTCCTCACCTCCCCAACATAAGCACAGCAGAGTCTCGCTGATAAACACTCCCATGCCATCCTCCACATGCTGGCACTTCCTCCCACACTCTGCAGGAGTAATTATGGTGCCTACATCACATGACTGCAGAAATAAATAGCACCGCTGCTTATCTTCTCCTCGCCCTGTGGCGAGTTCTGAGACTCCAGCTGTCCCGCACCACAAGAAAGGCAATCACCAGTCTACTAATTTCCCTTCCAGCTTCCTCATCTTTGTTTTTTTGTTTAATAAACTTTACAGAAGAGAAAGCGAACAACTTAAAACCCCAAGGGATATTTCCCTGTTCCAATCCTTTTTCTCCTCACAGCCAGGAAGGGGAAACGGAGAAGAGAGGAGGGTGGGCAAGAGGAAGCCAGCACCACTGGCTTTCAGACTTCCTGGTTAAACAGGATCAAGAGACACAAAAGGCACTGTCCCTCCTTCTTCTGCCCTACTCAACCACAAGGACAGTATAATAAATCGACCTAGCTACCCCTGGGAGCAATTTGTACACCTGGCACCTCTAACATCTGCTGAAGATAGAGAAATACTGAGAGGCTGCAGGTGACAGCTCCGTATGAAGGCTGATTCCAGCAAAGCTTTCATTTACTGTCTCCGAGGAGAAAAAATAACTCATCTGTACTGGTCTGGTGGACAATAAGGACATTTTCTATGGGGATGACACTGAATCTGCTGAGTTTACTGTGAATACTGTTTTATAATTTGATGTTCATGAAGATACTTCACTAGTTTGCACTGTATACACTAGTTTCTATTAAAATAAGGACTATTTAGATAATCTAGTGTATTTTTTATGTTTTATTAGTTGCAACCAACTGGAGCATTGTGGTGATAGGGTGACCTATGTTTCAAATAAATAAAATATCTGTTTCTCCCTACACTAGGCCTCAACTACCTACTTCTAGCCATCACATCTCCCCATAATACCCTGCTGCCCGCTTGTCGCGTCTCTCTCTCCACCCTGTTCACCCCTGGAGTCTCCAAAATATCCTCTTGCCCCGGATCATCCCTCAGGTCTCTCCTCCCCCCTCTGCTCCTGCTTAGGCCTTTGACTTGCTTCATTCCTATCACTCAAATCTCCCCATACCCATTCTTTCTTCCGGCTGTGGCTGGTGAAGTCATAGATGGGGATCTTCACACTCCTTCCTTGCTTCAATTTCTTCAGAGTGCAAATAATTAAATCAAAGTCAAAGGCATCAGGGTGATCAAAGTTAAAGTCATTGCTAGCTGCTTGCTCCTGCTGTTCCTTAGTCAGTACCTGTCAAAGAGAAAGACCAAGTAAGGGTGTGGAAAAGAAAATTATTACTTACCTGCTAATTTTCGTTCCTGTAGTACCATGGATCAGTCCAGACAGTGGGTTATGTCCCCAATCCAGCAGATGGAGTCAGCACAAGCTTTGAGGGGGCGTATCCATATATACTACTACCCCCTCTGCAGGAGTTCAGTATCAAGTATATCAAAGCCAGAGTAGAAACCCCCGAAGGATCAAGTTTGTGGAAACAGATAATGAAAACAATTGTAACCGCAACAAGTAACTGCAAACATCCTACCAACTTGTAGGGAGCTGTGAAAAACAGCGAAAAGAGACGACTGTGAAGACACAGAACACTGCGAGCAAGAAGCAGCGCAGAGCTGAGCAGGATCAAGAACCCAAACGCGGTGGGCGTCTGGACTGATCCATGATACTACAGGAACGAAAATTAGCAGGTAAGTAATAATTTTCTTTTCCCTGTACGTACCTGGATCAGTCCAGACAGTGGGATGTACCCAAGCTTCCCTAAATCGGGTGGGGTCCTGCGAGGCCTGCTCGGAGAACCTGCTCGCCAAAGTGTCCAGAGACCGAAGAGGCGAGGTGCAGACGATAGTGCCTCGAGAACGTGTGTAACGATTTCCAGGTGGCTGCCCTACAAATTTCCTGCGAGGATACCGAGCGAACCTCCGCCCAGGAAGCCGCCTGAGAACGTGTAGAATGCGCTACGATTCCGGGTGGGGGAGTCCGACCCGCCCAAATGTAGGAAGCAGCAATGCCGGCCTTCAGCCATCTGGCAATGGTAGTCTTCGAGGCCTGAGACCCCTTCTTAGGACCGGCCCAGAGTACAAAGAGATGGTCAGAGGTCCGGAACTCATTTGTAGCCTCCAGATAGAGGCGCAGAGTGCGCTTGACATTCAAGAGACGGAGAGACTTCGGCTCTGAGGAAGAGAAGGACGGCAACTCCTCCGTCTGGTTCACATGGAATGCAGAAACCACCTTCGGAAGGAAGGAGGGAACGGTGCGAAGCGAAACTCCAGAGTCGGAGAAACGGAGATAGGGCTCTCTACACGACAGAGCCTGCAGCTTCAAGATGCGTCGAGCGGAACAGATGGCCACAAGAAATACAGTCTTGAGAGTGAGATCCTTTATCGTTGCGCAGCGGCTCGAACGGTGGTCCCGACAGGGAGCGAAGCACAAGGTTAAGACTCCAGGAGGGACAAGGGTCCCGTAACGGAGGACGCATATGCTTGACACCCTTGAGAAAACGAGCAATGTCAGGATACTGTAGAAGAGAGCCCCCATCGCTCAACAGCGAACCAAGGGCGGCCACCTGAACCCGTAGTGAATTATAGGTGAGCTCTTTTTCCACCCCCGCCTGTAGAAACTGAAGGATCTGAGGTACAGAAGCCTTAGCGGGTCTCGTGGCCTGGCTGGTACACCACAGCTCGAACACCTTCCAGACTCGAACATAGGCCGATGTCTTTCGTGCCCGCAATAGCGTGGATACTACCGCCTCCAGGTAGCCCCGACGCCGGAGGCGGCGCCTCTCAAAAGCCAGGCCGCAAGACAGAAGAGTTCTGCCTGCTCGAAAAATACCGGGCCCTGATGTAGGAGCTGGGGGAGGTGCCCCAGCCCGATTGGCCCGTCGATCACCAGCTGTAGCAGGTCCGCAAACCAGGGTCGCCTGGGCCATTCTGGGGCGACGAAAACCACGGTCCCCTGATGGCTTTCTATTCTGCGGAGCATCCTGCCCACCAGGGGCCATGGTGGAAAAGCATAGAGCAGAAGATGTGGCGGCCACGGGAGGACCAGGGCATCCACTCCCTCCGCGCCGCGCTCTCTCCGGCGACTGAAGAAGCGTAGAGCCTTGGCGCTGAGAGCGGACGCCATCAGATCCAAGTGGGGGGCCCCCCACCGATGGACGAGAAGTTGCATCGCTTTGTCGGAGAGAGACCACTCTCCGGGGTCCAGCAGTTGACGACTGAGGAAGTCCGCCTGGACGTTGTCCACACTGGCGATGTGCGAGGCCGCTAGCCGGACAAGATGACGCTCCGCCCATTGCATCAGCAGCGCCGCCTCGAGCGCGACCTGCGGGCTGCGCGTGCCTCCTTGTCAGTTGATGTAGGCCACGGTGGTAGCGTTGTCCGATAGGATTCTGACTTCCCGGTTCCGAAGAAGCGGGAGGAAATGTCGCAGAGCTAGCCGGACCGCTCTGGTTTCCAGACGGTTGATTGACCACTTCGCCTCCACCGTGGACCACGTCCCCTGCGTGGCGCTTCAATCACAGACTGCACCCCAGCCTGCTAGACTGGCATCGGTGGTCACCACCACCCAATTTGGCAGATCGAGGGACACGCCACGGGCCAGGTTCGGCGGATCCAACCACCAGCCCAGACTGTCCCTGGCATTCTGCGGGAGAATCATCTGGTAGTCCTGCGATACTGGTTTCCAACGGGAGAGGAGCGCCCACTGTAAGGTCCTGAGTTGCGCGAAAGCCCAAGGTACAAGGTCGATGGTGGACCCCATCACTCCCAGGAGTTGCAGGTAGTCCCAGGAGGTGGGCTCTGGTAATGCAGAGAACCGTCGTGTGTGATCCCGCAAGGATTGAGCTTTGTCCTGGCGCAGAAAAACTTTGCCCAGTAGGGTGTCAAAGGTCGCCCCCCAAAAAAACCCAAGCGTTGCGAGGGCATGAGGGAGCTCTTGGTCGTACTACTCGAGTCACCGCTGAGCGTCCATGATCGAATGACTTCGCCCGGAGGAGCCAATCGTCCAGATAAGAATGAACCAGGATGCCCTCCTTCCGGAGAGCTGCCGCCACGACTACCATGATCTTGGTGAAGGTGCGCGGTGCCGTCGCCAATCCGAACGGGAGATCCGTGAACTGAAAATGCTGGTCCAGAATTTTGAAACGAAGGAAACGGTGGTGGTCCGGGCGGATGGGAATGTGCAGGTAGGCCTCCGTTAAGTCCAGGGAGGCGAGGAACTCCCCCCGATGCACCGCCGCAATCACTGACCGGAGCGTTTCCATGCGGAACCGAACGACTCGAAGGGATTTGTTGACTTCCTTGAGGTCTAGGATAGGCCGGAAGGAACCGTCCTTCTTTGGGACGACGAAATAGATGGAATAGTGGCCCGAGCCCACCTCTCCGAAGGGCACGGGCGCAATAGCGCCTATCTCCCGGAGTCTGTCCAGAGTCAGCTGCACCGCTCCTCTCTTGAGGTCCGAGCCACAGGGGGAAAAGATGAACCTTCCCTGCGGGGGGCGGACAAATTCCAATGTGTAGCCGTGTTTTATGGTATCCAGGACCCACTGGTCCGAGGTGTTCCGTGCCCACTCCGCGTAGAAATACGTTAGTCGGCCCCCAATCCTGGGGACAGGTGAGTGGGCGAGACTGGCATCATTGTGAAGACTTGGTAGAGGGGTTCCCGGTTCCAGGAGTAGTGCGTGCGGGCCGACGCCCGCGAAAGAAATGCGACCAGGGCTGAGACCTGGGGGCGGATGACCGGGAGCCCGCCTGTCTGTATCCCCTGTAGCGCCGTTGCGCTCTGGCTCTGGTCCGAGAAGAAGAAAACGCTCTGGATGGTCGAAACCTATCCTCCGGCAGCCGATGAACAGCGTTCTCCCCCAGGGACTTGATGATCTGGTCCAAATCCTCCCCGAAGAGGAACTTGCCCCTGAAGGGAAGAGAGCCCAGACTAGACTTAGAAAACGTTTCAGCCGCCCAATTGCGTAGCCACAGTAGTCGTCGTGCTGCCACTACCGAAACCATGGATCTTGCGAGGACCCGAAAAAGGTCGTACGAGGCGTCCGCCCCATACGCCACTGCGGCTTCTAGCCGATCTGCCTGGGCAGCCTCATCGGACGGCAGGTTCTGAGACGTGAGGAGTTGTTGCACCCAAAGGAGACTAGCCCGCTGGGCAAGCGAACTGCACATCACCGCCCGCATACCCAGAGCGGAGACCTCGAAAACCCGCTTAAGGAAAACTTCCAACTTACGACCCTGTGTGTCCCGCAACGCCGCACCTCCCGTCACTGGGATAGTCGTCCTCTTCGTGACCGCCGACACTGCGGAGTCCACCTTTGGGACCTTGATGAGGTCCAGAAAATCTTCGGGGAGCGGGTACAGCTTTTCCATAGCCCGGCTGCTCTTCAGGGAGGCCTCCGGGGTGTCCCATTCCCTGGTGAGAAGTTGTAAAAACGAGTCATGAATGGGAAAAGCCCGAGCCCTCGGCCGGAGTGCCGCCAGGACAGGATCTCCCTTCCTTGAAGAAGTGACGAAGGCGGGAGCTACTGGGGCAGACGGGTCTGGTGGCGGGTCCAAATCTAATTCTTTGGATGATCTGCGGGATGAGGTCGTCCAGCTCTTCCCTCTGGAAGAGGCGTAGGGTACGTGGATCATCCCCCTCCTGCGTGCCGTCCCCTTGTCCCCCGTCCGGGAGGTCAAGTCCATGTCCCGCTGGGTCTGGCACCGCCCCCACTGCCGCGGGCGTGGATCGGACCCGGGTAGGAAGGCGGGAGGCCCCCACTCCCGGAGGGTCGGGGGGGGCCGGCGTCGAGGGCGACATCCGAGGGATCTTAGGAGGGGGGGGGTCCCACAGGTGCTTCCAGCCCCTGCAGATAAGCGGTATGCATGAGCAGGATAAACTCCGGAGAGAACCCCGGCCTGCTCGGGTGCGCTTCGGGGGCGGCGTGGTTCCTGCTCCCTGGCCCTGGGTGCTTGGTTCCTGCACCAAAATCAGGGGAACACCCCCGCTGGTAGAGTCCTCCAGGGATCCGTTCTCCCTCGTGGCCTCCAGGGATCCGTTCCCCCTCGTGGCCTGCGCCTCAGGGCGCTCAGAATGTAAAATGGCCGCCGTTCCCGCCAAAAATGGCGGAGTGGCCGGCCCGCGCCGCCCGGGCAAAAAAGAGAAATCAGTCAGGGACTGTGAGGTACCTTCCCCCCCGGGAAGGCATCGTGCACAGATGTCCTCCCGGGAAATCCGGGACCCCAGGTCTCCGCAGGCCGCACAGCGGGACAGCCGCGGCATCGGGATCGCTGTAGGAGAAAAGAAAAAGCCACGGGGGGGAGCCACGCGCACAAAAGCGCCGCTGCGGGGGGGCCCGGTCGGCCCGCACTGCCCGCTGTCCGAAAATAGAGGAGGGTGCCGCGGGGGGGGGGGGCCTTCCCGGCCACACGACCCGCCCCAGACATCTTTCCCTAAATGGCTCAGCAGCCCATGAGGAGCTGTAAAATGGCCGCGGGTGAGGGAGTAAAGAGCGAAGAGGCCGGCTCCACCGGCTTTCGCGGGCACCGGGAGCTGAGCTGTGAAGGAAAAAACTACAAAGGAAAAACAAACTTACCCCTGGCTGCAACGAGAAATAAACAGCAAGGCCGCAGAGAAGAGACAAGGAAGATAAGCCACTCCCCAGAAGTTGAAAGAACTCTGCCTTTTTTTTTTTTAAACTTAATACAAACTTGATACAAACTTGATCCACAGAAAAAGACAACAACAAGCCATAATCAAGCAAGAAAGTGAAGAAAAAGGAAAAGGAGGGGAAGCCTGATTCCCCTACTCGCATCTGCTGGAGTCAGAAGATACTGAACTCCTGCAGAGGGGGTAGTAGTATATATGGATACGCCCCCTCAAAGCTTGTGCTGACTCCATCTGCTGGATTGGGGACATAACCCACTGTCTGGACTGATCCAGGTACGTACAGGGAACGAGGCTACTTACAACAAACAGAACAGGTCAAGAGGAAGAGGCTGGCCTGAGGCAGAAAGACAAGCAAAGCAAGCAAAAACAACATTCCATCTTCTGTAATCCTGGCCTTCACCATCTACCGGCTTTTTATATAACCCAGGATAAACCACCCCACCTTATCCGTGGATACACTGTGCTCCTACCTCACCATGATGTACACAATCACACTCACCACAGAACACGCTCATCCTCGCCACCCTATGACACACACGCTCATCCCTGCATACACCCATTCCCCACCAGTGACGTTCAGCTCATCACTACAATGCACCCCTTTCCCCCAACGATGTATATGCTCATCCCTGCCATGCACCTCCTCTCCCAGAGATGTACATTCATCCTCCACCATGCACTCTCCCTCCCCACCCTGTGACATAAAGGGTTATCCCTGCCACGCACCCCCCTCTTTCCCAGTGTGGTACACTTAGCCCCACTCCATGAAGTAGTCGCTCATCCCTGCCATGCACCCCCTCTTCACCAGTGACGTACACTCATCCCTGCCATGCACCCCCATCCTCCCCACCCTGTGACATATACACTCTCATCCCACCCCAACCCTCCTGAGGTACAGATTTATCCCCCCACCATTACACCAAAACTCATCCCCTTTACAACCCCTCCATTCTCCATCACTTCACCTTGTAGAAAGAATCCATAGACAGCAGGACCACCCAGGGTACATCCAAAGCTTCAATGATCATCCTGGCTACTGTAGTTTTTCCTGAGGCAGTGCCACCTCCTAGTCCTGATTCATGGAAAATGAGAGGTTAAATATTTCTTTAATCAACCTTCAGTGACTGGTAACTGTTTACAAATAACTACACATTTTAGAGAAAAGCTGTCCTCTTCCTGTAAGCAAACCCTTCCATGCTCTGCAGCGCTAAATGCAAGAGGGAAGGCAGCAGGACAATAAGAGGTCTCTATCAGCAGTTAGAGGGTTCAAAAGAAGTCTAGTGTTCTCTTATAAACAGGCCGATTCCATAGGAGGTGGGGAGAGAGGGCACGTCTAGTGTTCTCTTATAAACAGGCCGATTCCATAGGAGGTGGGGAGAGAGGGCACGTCTAGTGTTCTCTTATAAACAGGCCGATTCCATAGGAGGTGGGGAGAGAGGGCACGTCTAGTGTTCTCTTATAAACAGGCCGATTCCATAGGAGGTGGGGAGAGAGGGCACGTCTAGTGTTCTCTTATAAACAGGCCGATTCCATAGGAGGTGGGGAGAGAGGGCACGTCTAGTGTTCTCTTATAAACAGGCCGATTCCATAGGAGGTCGGGAGAGAGGGCACGTCTAGTGTTCTCTTATAAACAGGCCGATTCCATAGGAGGTCGGGAGAGAGGGCACGTCTAGTGTTCTCTTATAAACAGGCCGATTCCATAGGAGGTCGGGAGAGAGGGCACGTCTAGTGTTCTCTTATAAACAGGCCGATTCCATAGGAGGTCGGGAGAGAGGGCACGTCTAGTGTTCTCTTATAAACAGGCCGATTCCATAGGAGGTGGGGAGAGAGGGCACGTCTAGTGTTCTCTTATAAACAGGCCGATTCCATAGGAGGTGGGGAGAGAGGGCACGTCTAGTGTTCTCTTATAAACAGGCCGATTCCATAGGAGGTGGGGAGAGAGGGCACGTCTAGTGTTCTCTTATAAACAGGCCGATTCCATAGGAGGTCGGGAGAGAGGGCACGTCTAGTGTTCTCTTATAAACAGGCCGATTCCATAGGAGGTGGGGAGAGAGGGCACGTCTAGTGTTCTCTTATAAACAGGCCGATTCCATAGGAGGTCGGGAGAGAGGGCACGTCTAGTGTTCTCTTATAAACAGGCCGATTCCATAGGAGGTCGGGAGAGAGAGCACTCCGAGTCCAGCGCCCCCTCTCCCGGGCATGCGATTTATTTAAATGAGGCCGGGAGCTAATAAGGAGGCGGCTGTCAGCAGGTCCGACAACAGACGCTCAATTTTACCGGCACCGGTTTTCAAACCCGCTGACAGCCACGGGTTCGGAAAACGGACGCTGGCAAAATTGAGCGTCCGTTTTCGAACACCCCCCCCCCCCCCCCGACCTGCGGGCAGTTGTTTTTTTTTTGGTTCCTCCGACTTAATATCCCTTAGAACTTGATGCCTGCCCTTGGCAGGGTTACTTTCTGTATTTCGGGTGACTAATAGGCTCTTCAACATGCATTTGCATGTGATGAGCGCTATGAACTTTGGGGGCATTGGCCACGCATTTTCTGTATCGGCCTGAATATTATTAGCTGCTAACTAGCAAGCTATGTCAGAGCCGTTCATGCAGACTGAAACCTGCGCTATTCTTGAAAGAGTTGTGTCATAAAAATGCGACTGTACCTTTAGCTGAAAAAGGTTACTACATTAGAAATCAGCTCTATATAGCTGCTCACTAATGCAGGGCTGCCAGCCCACACAGCATGCCAACCAGCCAAGTGTGACCAATGTCAGTCCTGCTTCCCCTGCCGAGACACTGAACAAGGAGCTCCTGAAAGCACGGCACTGATGATGAACTGTTTACAAATGGGAAGGATGCCTTGACAGCACAACTAGTTCTGCTCTTCCAGAAATCCAAAGAAAGAGACTGTACACATCAAAGAGGAGATTTCTGAGAGAGGCCGCGTGAGCCACTTTCTTTGCAGGTTTATAGGTTGTAAAAGTCACTGCATGTTCTAGCACTTGGAAAGAGCTCAGCTATCTCTCGTGTCTCAGAGAATGGAAGAAGAATATACAAAGCATCCAGCTGGGCCATTTCTACATTGCAACTACCTCCAACACTTGTAGCTGGCCAGGCACTCTGCTAAATTTCTAAGCCAGACTCTTCTTTCTGCAAACAAAACGATGCCTTACCAATGACGAATGCTTCCTTGGACTGGGTGCCATGCTCGTTATACCATGGTGGGCGCCCTGCGGTGTAGATTGTCCTCTTGCTGGTCAGCAGAAGGGGTGGCTCTGATTTGCATTGACTTGTGGTCCGTTTCCGTGGTAATTTGCTTGCGCTCATGGGAGGTAGGAGCCTGTCCATGGCATCTACGCCATCACTGCTAAACAGACATGAAGAGAAGAGCAGTTTATTTCTGCTGCTGCTGCCCGAGGCAGAAGGCACGGCAAAAGATTGCAGAATTTAGCAAAGCACAATGACAGCTGGTGCCCTGAGATCCCAGTAACCAAGCAAACCCTGTAGTACCATCAGCACAGCCTTTACAATGTTTCATACATTTTAAATTTCTTCATTTCAGATTTAGTTTACCCCTTTATATTGATAGTGCAAGGCAGGTTACATTCAGGTAAAGTAGATTCATTCAATAAACAAATAATGTACATAATGCAAACTTTAAGAAAAACAATATCATTTAGATTGCACAACCATGAATTTTCAGCTGGAAAAGAGATAGGATTATGATTTGGGTGTGCCAGATATTCTGCAAGAGTTTGAGTGCAGTTGAGGTCTTCAGACCTGCATTCCTGGCTCACAAAACATCCAAAATAAAGGAAAATTGGTTCTTACCTACTAATTTTCGTTCCTGTAGTACCACGGATCAGTCCAGACTCCTGAGTTTTGCCTTCCCTCCAGCAGATGGAGACAGAGAACTTTTTGACAGACACTGCCCTATACATCGAGGTGCCACCTACAGTCCGTCAGTATTACACTGTATCCAAGCATAAAGAATAAACCTTAACCACTATTAAGAATTTCACCCCTTAATAAGCAGAGGGAAGAGAAACCTGTAATGCATACAACAAACCCTGCTCATACTCACACCCTAAAAGGGGAGCAGAAACCTGTATGAACTTTTCAAACAAATCTGCAGAGTATTCAATAATCACCAGCTGAGCGGACTTGCCGTTTCCCCAACTCTGAAATGGGTAGAACTCTGGACTGATCTGTGATACTACAGGAACAAAAATTAGCAAGTAAGAACCAATTTTCCTTTCCCTGTACGCACCCGGCTCAGTCCAGGCTCCTGGGATGTACCACAGCTTCCCTAAGTGGGGTGGGACCTCGAGAGTCCCGCTCGGAGCACACCTTCTCTAAAACCCCCAGAATCTGGGGCCTGGACATCCAACCGATAATGCCTGGCAAAGGTGTGCAAAGGCTGCCGAGTAGCCACTCTACAAATTTCCTGTGGCAAAACTTGCTGACACTCTGCCCACGAAGCCGCTTGTGACCAGGTAGAATGAGCTTGAAGATCGACCAGAACCAGATGACCCTGAACAATATATGCAGAGGCAATAGCTTCCTTCAACCAGTGTTTGATAGTGGCCTTAGAGGCCTTGTGACCCCTTCCTGGTGCCACTCCACAGCACGAAAAGATGGTCCGACAAGCGGAAGCTGTTCATAACCTCCAAATAATGCAATAGAACTCGCCTCACATCCAACCTTCGCAAATCTCTAGACTGAGGATTAGAAGGGTCCAAGTCGGGGGGGAAGTGACGTCATCCACCCAAGATGGCAGCTTAAATCTTTTTGCCGCTACTCCCCAACAAATTAAAGTGTAAAAATCCGGTTCCAGCTCTCTAAACAGCCAAATTTTAAAACATCTGCGATAGGAGGATCACAGCGAACATGACTACCAGAAAAGAAGTGGTTGATCTCCAGCAATACTCCTTCGATGCAGGCGGCTCCCATTTTGCAGCCCTGAGCAAGGCCTTGGGTGGAGCAGACCCGAATGGCGCAGGAGATAAAACAAGGCCGGCGCAACCAGAGGCTGATGGGGGAGCCTGCTCCTTGACCAAAAAAGATTTACAAGAATGGTTTCAAGACCTGAAAAAAGATATCTGAAATCTTTTGGAGGAATTCCGAGAGGCAATTTCAAATCTTCACACGGACATTAAAGAACTTGGAAACCGAGTGGATGACAGCGAAGCACAGCTGGAGGAACACGATTTGCGAATAAAGACTCTAACATCTGAGCTCAAGGGGCTACAAAGTATACAAGAGGAAACGGCATTGAAATTGGAAGATTTGGAAAACTGTACCTGCCGTAATATTTGAATACGAGGCCTACCGGAAGACACAGCATACGCCAACACACCCAAGGTAGTGCGGTTAATCTGCAGTGCGCTGTTGAAAGCTGCGGCGGATATGGATGATAAGAGCATGCCTTCCGAATTCGCAGTGGAATGGGCGTACAGGGCTTTGGGAGCAGCGCCGAGGAATGCCCCCAGGGACATTGTGATATGTATGCACAGCTTCACAGTTAAGGAAGCCATTATTAAAGCTGCCAGAAAATTAGACCGCTTCAAGTGGGAAGGCCATGCTATATCAATTTATAATGATTTATCCCCGGCCACCCTGAAGAGACGCAGGGATTTTCAACCTCTTACATCCACCCTGAGGAAGGAACATCACAGATACAAATGGCTATATCCATGGGGCTTAGCTTTCACCATTAAGGGTGTAACATCGAGGGTAAAACTGGTGGAGGAAGCTGTGACCATTCTGCAAGCAGCAGGTGTGGAGATTCAATACACAGCTCCAACAGGATCATTGGCACCTCCCCCAGTGGAACAAGCAAAATGGCAGAGAGCAGGGAGAGGTGGCAGATGTTTGAAGAGGACATCCGTAAACAGCGAATTGCAGAATACTGCGTCCATAGAGGGCACTAGAGATCAATTACCACCCTGAGGATCTCTGAAGAGAGGGGCGACTGGATCTGCAGCGTAATCTTTCAAATGATATGGGACAGATTGCTAAATTACTAGAATTGAGTCAAATATGCGGACATTGGATGAGCTCATGTTGAGCGTGGAGCTAGAGTATTAATTCCACATGCTGGAACTGGGTGGAAGGAGAAACAGGTTATAAGTTCAGCAGGGGTGGGGGGGAGGGGATGACTCGTCCTCCGTTAGGGGTCCGTCTAATGGTAGGCGACATTAGTTATAAGGGGGTAGGGGTAATGAAAAGGGGAGGTGGGTGGGGTGGGGATGCTATCTATGGAGTACAAGGGATCAAGAGATTGTTAGACCAGTTACCAGTAACGTCTGGGATGCTAGCGGTGGAGAGCAGATTGGAGAGCAGATTGCACCTGTCATTTCAAACGTCATTTGAAATGACAGGTACCAGCGCACCCAGGATACTGTATAGGCGCCGGGCACTAACGCACCTCTTTCTACCGCCCCTTACTGTATCGGCCTGAAAATTAGTGTACTGTAAGGCACCAACAGTCCTGTGCACAGGATAGTAACAGGCAGCATACTCACAGATCTCACTCACCAGGGCACAACCCCTGGTACTATGCAACAAGCAGTATGTGCAGAAGGCAGATTCCCTGCTGAATAGGAGGAAAAAGAGACAATGGCTTGCGGACCCTGCAGTTTGAGGGAAGGCAGGGGCATTGGCCCCTGAGGCACTTCTATGTCACCAACCACCTGGGCAATTCCGATAAAGGGGTAGGCAGGGTATACTGGCCCCAGGGATCTGCCGTGTTGGAGAGAGATGAAAACAGCAGTACCTTAAAGTACAGAACAAGGCGAAGCACTGGTCCCAAAGGCCCTGCAGTATGATGGGTGACAGAGGTACCCATTCCCCAGAGCTCTGCAATAAGAAGGAAGGTGGGAACATTGGTGAAGAGGCAAAGGCTCCCATTCCTGGTGCTCTAGCATATGGAGAAATTAGGGGAGATCAGGAGGGAGACTGAGGCACCCGGCTGCCTGGAGCTCTGTGCTATGGCAGGAAAGTGGTGACAATGGGGCCCTGCAGTATGAAGGGAGAGGAGGGACACCAGGGTACCGTGATATAGAAAAAAATGGGAGGACACCAGTGTCCTTTGGTATGGAAAGAGATGGGGGACATTGGGGGTCCTTTGGTATGGAGGACGATGGAAGGACACCAGGGCTCTGAAGCACAGAGAAAGATGGGGGGACACCAGGGCCCTGTGGTATGGAGAGAGAGATGGGGGGGGGGGACACCGGGGCCCTGTGTATAGACAGAGAGATGGGGGAGGGGGGACACCGGGGCCCTGTGTATGGAGAGAGAGATGGGGGGGGGGGGGGGGACACCGGGGCCCTGTGTATGGAGAGAGAGATGGGGGGGGGGGGGGACACCGGGGCCCTGTGTATGGACAGAGAGATGGGGGAGGGGGGACACCGGGGCCCTGTGTATGGACAGAGAGATGGGGGAGGGGGGACACCGGGGCCCTGTATATGGACAGAGAGATGGGGGGGGGGACGGGGACACCGGGGCCCTGTGTATGGAGAGAGAGATGGGGGGGGGGGGACACCGGGGCCCTGTGTATGGAGAGAGAGATGGGGGGAGGGGGGACACCGGGGCCCTGTGTATGGACAGAGAGATGGGGGGAGGGGGGACACCGGGGCCCTGTGTATGGACAGAGAGATGGGGGAGGGGGGACACCGGGGCCCTGTATATGGACAGAGAGATGGGGGAGGGGGGACACCGGGGCCCTGTATATGGACAGAGAGATGGGGGAGGGGGACACCGGGGCCCTGTGTATGGAGAGAGAGATGGGGGAGGGGGGACACCGGGGCCCTGTGTATGGACAGAGAGATGGGGGAGGGGGGACACCGGGGCCCTGTGTATGGACAGAGAGATGGGGGGGGGGGGGGGACACCGGGGCCCCTGTGTATGGACAAGAGATGGGGGGGGGGGGGACAACCGGGGCCCTGTGTATGGAGAGAGAGATGGGGGGGAGCGGGGACACCGGGGCCCTGTGTATGGAGAGAGAGATGGGGGGGAGCGGGGACACCGGGGCCCTGTGTATGGAGAGAGAGATGGGGGGGGAGCGGGGACACCGGGGCCCTGTGTATGGAGAGAGAGATGGGGGGGGGGCGGGGACACCGGGGCCCTGTGTATGGAGAGAGAGATGGGGGGGGAGCGGGGACACCGGGGCCCTGTGTATGGAGAGAGAGATGGGGGGGGAGCGGGGACACCGGGGCCCTGTGTATGGAGAGAGAGATGGGGGGGGAGCGGGGACACCGGGGCCCTGTGTATGGAGAGAGAGATGGGGGGGGAGCGGGGACACCGGGGCCCTGTGTATGGAGAGAGAGATGGGGGGGGAGCGGGGACACCGGGGCCCTGTGTATGGAGAGAGAGATGGGGGAGGGGGGACACCGGGGCCCTGTGTATGGAGAGAGAGATGGGGGGGGGGGACACCGGGGCCCTGTGTATGGAGAGAGAGATGGGGGGGGGGGGACACCGGGGCCCTGTGTATGGACAGAGAGATGGGGGAGGGGGGACACCGGGGCCCTGTGTATGGACAGAGAGATGGGGGAGGGGGGACACCGGGGCCCTGTGTATGGAGAGAGAGATGGGGGAGGGGGGACACCGGGGCCCTGTGTATGGAGAGAGAGATGGGGGGGGAGCGGGGACACCGGGGCCCTGTGTATGGAGAGAGAGATGGGGGGGGAGCGGGGACACCGGGGCCCTGTGTATGGAAGGGCAGCGGTCCGGGGGAGGCAGGGTTAGGGATTCTGTTTGCGTTGCTAGGGCCGCGCCTCCCTTGGTTACCACACGGGCTCCGGAGAAGAGGCTGGGGCAGTGCAGGGCGATCGCTTTCCTTTTCGTCCTCCCCGTTTGGTCAGGATTTCATGGCCCCCGTGGCGTAGGATGGCGGAGAATTCCCTGCCCCCATCCCATACGCTACAGGCTCCGCTGTCTCGTTACCTGTCAGAGCCCGTGACCGTCGCACTGCTTCCCGGCCTCTCCGCGGCCGCCATTCTCCTCCCGCGGGGCACCGTTATGCGCCTGCAGCGGACCCGAGGGCCTGCGCAATGCCTGCCGGGAGCTGTAGTGCAAGCGAGGCGCCGTAGCGAAGAATCCCAGGACTAGCACATAGCACGCCGGAACCTGTAGTGCACGGGATGGGGCGTAGCAGCGAACGCCCAGCACTGGCGCATTGCCCGCCGGGAGCTGTAGTTAGCGACTTGTCCTGTAGTGTAGACTAAAAAATGAGCAGGAACAATCTGTATAATCCTAGGGAAAGCAGCAGCTGGAGGAGCAAAATCTGTGGGATCCTGCCAGGGGGCAGAACCAGAACCTGAGCAGGGACAATCCCGGGGAAACAGGGAGAAGCAGCAGCTGAAAGAGCAAAATCTGTGGGATCCTGCCAGCGGGTCAGAACCAGAACCTGAGCAGGGACAATCCCGGGGGAAAGAGGAGAAGCAGCAGCTGAAGGAGCAAAATCTGTGGGATCCTGCCAGCGGGTCAGAACCAGAACCTGAGCAGGGACAATCCCGGGGGAAAGGGGAGAAGCAGCAGCTGAAGGGGCAAAATCTGTGGGATCCTGCCCGCGGGCCAGAACCAGAACCTGAGCAGGGACAATCCCGGGGGAAAGGGGAGAAGCAGCAGCTGAAGGAGCAAAATCTGTGGGATCCTGCCAGCGGGTCAGAACCAGAACCTGAGCAGGGACAATCCCGGGGGAAAGAGGAGAAGCAGCAGCTGAAGGAGCAAAATCTGTGGGATCCTGCCCGCGGGCCAGAACCAGAACCTGAGCAGGGACAATCCCGGGGGAAAGGGGAGAAGCAGCAGCTGAAGGGGCAAAATCTGTGGGATCCTGCCAGCGGGCCAGAACCAGAACCTGAGCAGGGACAATTAGGACCAGCACCAATACCTGAGATATGGCCCTGATGCTGTAACCGGTAACTTTATTTCTCATTTTTGTTTCCCATCCTTTTAATCATTCTGTTTATTTATTTAGCAACACCTGTAAAATTGTCAAGCCAATAAAGTTATCTGAATCCGACGCGAGGCTGCGGATCCCAAGCACTGACACATTACCCAGCAGGAGGTGTAGTGCACTGGTCATGCCATAGACCAGGGGTTCCCAACCTTTTTTGTGTTGTGGCACATCGGAGACGGGGCTCAACTTCCCTATCCACACCCTGGCATAAATTAATCTCTTCCCTCTCCTCAACCCCTTACCATCCTCACTTTCCCTTCACCCTCTCCCCCCCCCCCCCCCCCCCAAAAAAAAATCTCATCACCTTCCCTTCCCTGATCACCTAACATTAATACTGTCCCTTACCCTCTCTTCCCTCTACCCCAGTGCAATCATCACTTTCTCTTCCTTCTCGCCCGATCCTCCCCTGGATATCATTATCACCTTCCCTTCCCTGATCACCTAACATTAATACTGTCCCTTACCCTCTCTTCCCTCTACCCCAGTGCAATCATCACTTTCTCTTCCTTCTCGCCCGATCCTCCCCTGGATATCATTATCACCTTCCCTTCCCTGATCACCTAACATTAATACTGTCCCTTACCCTCTCTTCCCTCTTCCCCAGTGCAATCATCACTTTCTCTTCCTTCTCGCCCGATCCTCCCCTGGATATCATTATCACCTTCCCTTCCCTGATCACCTAACATTAATACTGTCCCTTACCCTCTCTTCCCTCTTCCCCAGTGCAATCATCACTTTCTCTTCCTTCTCGCCCGATCCTCCCCTGGATATCATTATCACCTTCCCTTCCCTGATCACCTAACATTAATACTGTCCCTTACCCTCTCTTCCCTCTACCCCAGTACAATCATCACTTTCTCTTCCTTCTCGCCCGATCCTCCCCTGGATATCATTATCACCTTCCCTTCCCTGATCACCTAACATTAATACTGTCCCTTACCCTCTCTTCCCTCTACCCCAGTACAATCATCACTTTCTCTTCCTTCTCGCCCGATCCTCCCCTGGATATCATTATCACCTTCCCTTCCCTGATCACCTAACATTAATACTGTCCCTTACCCTCTCTTCCCTCTTCCCCAGTGCAATCATCACTTTCTCTTCCTTCTCGCCCGATCCTCCCCTGGATATCATTATCACCTTCCCTTCCCTGATCACCTAACCTTAATACTGTCCCTTACCCTCTCTTCCCTCTTCCCCAGTGCAATCATCACTTTCTCTTCCGATCCTCCCCTGGATATCATTATCACCTTCCCTTCCCTGATCACCTAACATTAATACTGTCCCTTACCCTCTCTTCCCTCTTCCCCAGTGCAATCATCACTTTCTCTTCCTTCTCGCCCGATCCTCCCCTGGATATCATTATCACCTTCCCTTCCCTGATCACCTAACCTTAATACTGTCCCTTACCCTCTCTTCCCTCTTCCCCAGTGCAATCATCACTTTCTCTTCCGATCCTCCCCTGGATATCATTATCACCTTCCCTTCCCTGATCACCTAACATTAATACTGTCCCTTACCCTCTCTTCCCTCTTCCCCAGTGCAATCATCACTTTCTCTTCCTTCTCGCCCGATCCTCCCCTGGATATCATTATCACCTTCCCTTCCCTGATCACCTAACATTAATACTGTCCCTTACCCTCTCTTCCCTCTTCCCCAGTGCAATCATCACTTTCTCTTCCTTCTCGCCCGATCCTCCCCTGGATATCATTATCACCTTCCCTTCCCTGATCACCTAACATTAATACTGTCCCTTACCCTCTCTTCCCTCTACCCCAGTACAATCATCACTTTCTCTTCCTTCTCGCCCGATCCTCCCCTGGATATCATTATCACCTTCCCTTCCCTGATCACCTAACATTAATACTGTCCCTTACCCTCTCTTCCCTCTACCCCAGTACAATCATCACTTTCTCTTCCTTCTCGCCCGATCCTCCCCTGGATATCATTATCACCTTCCCTTCCCTGATCACCTAACCTTAATACTGTCCCTTACCCTCTCTTCCCTCTTCCCCAGTGCAATCATCACTTTCTCTTCCTTCTCGCCCGATCCTCCCCTGGATATCATTATCACCTTCCCTTCCCTGATCACCTAACCTTAATACTGTCCCTTACCCTCTCTTCCCTCTTCCCCAGTGCAATCATCACTTTCTCTTCCGATCCTCCCCTGGATATCATTATCACCTTCCCTTCCCTGATCACCTAACATTAATACTGTCCCTTACCCTCTCTTCCCTCTACCCCAGTGCAATCATCACTTTCTCTTCCTTCTCGCCCGATCCTCCCCTGGATATCATTATCACCTTCCCTTCCCTGATCACCTAACCTTAATACTGTCCCTTACCCTCTCTTCCCTCTTCCCCAGTGCAATCATCACTTTCTCTTCCGATCCTCCCCTGGATATCATTATCACCTTCCCTTCCCTGATCACCTAACATTAATACTGTCCCTTACCCTCTCTTCCCTCTTCCCCAGTGCAATCATCACTTTCTCTTCCTTCTCGCCCGATCCTCCCCTGGATATCATTATCACCTTCCCTTCCCTGATCACCTAACATTAATACTGTCCCTTACCCTCTCTTCCCTCTTCCCCAGTGCAATCATCACTTTCTCTTCCTTCTCGCCCGATCCTCCCCTGGATATCATTATCACCTTCCCTTCCCTGATCACCTAACATTAATACTGTCCCTTACCCTCTCTTCCCTCTTCCCCAGTGCAATCATCACTTTCTCTTCCTTCTCGCCCGATCCTCCCCTGGATATCATTATCACCTTCCCTTCCCTGATCACCTAACATTAATACTGTCCCTTACCCTCTCTTCCCTCTACCCCAGTACAATCATCACTTTCTCTTCCTTCTCGCCCGATCCTCCCCTGGATATCATTATCACCTTCCCTTCCCTGATCACCTAACATTAATACTGTCCCTTACCCTCTCTTCCCTCTACCCCAGTACAATCATCACTTTCTCTTCCTTCTCGCCCGATCCTCCCCTGGATATCATTATCACCTTCCCTTCCCTGATCACCTAACATTAATACTGTCCCTTACCCTCTCTTCCCTCTTCCCCAGTGCAATCATCACTTTCTCTTCCTTCTCGCCCGATCCTCCCCTGGATATCATTATCACCTTCCCTTCCCTGATCACCTAACCTTAATACTGTCCCTTACCCTCTCTTCCCTCTTCCCCAGTGCAATCATCACTTTCTCTTCCGATCCTCCCCTGGATATCATTATCACCTTCCCTTCCCTGATCACCTAACATTAATACTGTCCCTTACCCTCTCTTCCCTCTTCCCCAGTGCAATCATCACTTTCTCTTCCTTCTCGCCCGATCCTCCCCTGGATATCATTATCACCTTCCCTTCCCTGATCACCTAACCTTAATACTGTCCCTTACCCTCTCTTCCCTCTTCCCCAGTGCAATCATCACTTTCTCTTCCGATCCTCCCCTGGATATCATTATCACCTTCCCTTCCCTGATCACCTAACATTAATACTGTCCCTTACCCTCTCTTCCCTCTTCCCCAGTACAATCATCACTTTCTCTTCCTTCTCGCCCGATCCTCCCCTGGATATCATTATCACCTTCCCTTCCCTGATCACCTAACATTAATACTGTCCCTTACCCTCTCTTCCCTCTTCCCCAGTGCAATCATCACTTTCTCTTCCTTCTCGCCCGATCCTCCCCTGGATATCATTATCACCTTCCCTTCCCTGATCACCTAACATTAATACTGTCCCTTACCCTCTCTTCCCTCTTCCCCAGTGCAATCATCACTTTCTCTTCCTTCTCGCCCGATCCTCCCCTGGATATCATCATCACCTTCCCTTCCCTGATCACCTAACATTAATACTGTCCCTTACCCTCTCTTCCCTCTTCCCCAGTGCAATCATCACTTTCTCTTCCTTCTCGCCCGATCCTCCCCTGGATATCATTATCACCTTCCCTTCCCTGATCACCTAACATTAATACTGTCCCTTACCCTCTCTTCCCTCTACCCCAGTACAATCATCACTTTCTCTTCCAATCCTCCCCTGGATATCATTATCACCTTCCCTTCCCTGATCACCTAACATTAATACTGTCCCTTACCCTCTCTTCCCTCTACCCCAGTACAATCATCACTTTCTCTTCCGATCCTCCCCTGGATATCATTATCACCTTCCCTTCCCTGATCACCTAACATTAATACTGTCCCTTACCCTCTCTTCCCTCTACCCCAGTACAATCATCACTTTCTCTTCCGATCCTCCCCTAGATATCATTATCACCTTCCCTTCCCTGATCACCTAACATTAATACTGTCCCTTACCCTCTCTTCCCTCTACCCCAGTGCAATCATCACTTTCTCTTCCTTCTCGCCCGATCCTCCCCTGGATATCATTATCACCTTCCCTTCCCTGATCACCTAACATTAATACTGTCCCTTACCCTCTCTTCCCTCTTCCCCAGTGCAATCATCACTTTCTCTTCCTTCTCGCCCGATCCTCCCCTGGATATCATTATCACCTTCCCTTCCCTGATCACCTAACATTAATACTGTCCCTTACCCTCTCTTCCCTCTTCCCCAGTGCAATCATCACTTTCTCTTCCGATCCTCCCCTGGATATCATTATCACCTTCCCTTCCCTGATCACCTAACATTAATACTGTCCCTTACCCTCTCTTCCCTCTACCCCAGTACAATCATCACTTTCTCTTCCGATCGTCCCCTGGATATCATTATCACCTTCCCTTCCCTGATCACCTAACATTAATACTGTCCCTTACCCTCTCTTCCCTCTACCCCAGTACAATCATCACTTTCTCTTCCTTCTCGCCCGATCCTCCCCTGGATATCATCATCACCTTCCCTTCCCTGATCACCTAACATTAATACTGTCCCTTACCCTCTCTTCCCTCTTCCCCAGTGCAATCATCACTTTCTCTTCCTTCTCGCCCGATCCTCCCCTGGATATCATCATCACCTTCCCTTCCCTGATCACCTAACATTAATACTGTCCCTTACCCTCTCTTCCCTCTTCCCCAGTGCAATCATCACTTTCTCTTCCTTCTCGCCCGATCCTCCCCTGGATATCATCATCACCTTCCCTTCCCTGATCACCTAACATTAATACTGTCCCTTACCCTCTCTTCCCTCTTCCCCAGTGCAATCATCACTTTCTCTTCCTTCTCACCCGATCCTCCCCTGGATATCATTATCACCTTCCCTTCCCTGATCACCTAACATTAATACTGTCCCTTACCCTCTCTTCCCTCTACCCCAGTGCAATCATCACTTTCTCTTCCTTCTCGCCCGATCCTCCCCTGGATATCATTATCACCTTCCCTTCCCTGATCACCTAACATTAATACTGTCTCTTACCCTCTCTTCCCTCTTCCCCAGTGCAATCATCACTTTCTCTTCCTTCTCACCCGATCCTCCCCTGGATATCATTATCACCTTCCCTTCCCTGATCACCTAACATTAATACTGTCCCTTACCCTCTCTTCCCTCTACCCCAGTGCAATCATCACTTTCTCTTCCTTCTCGCCCGATCCTCCCCTGGATATCATTATCACCTTCCCTTCCCTGATCACCTAACATTAATACTGTCTCTTACCCTCTCTTCCCTCTACCCCAGTACAATCATCACTTTCTCTTCCGATCCTCCCCTGGATATCATTATCACCTTCCCTTCCCTGATCACCTAACATTAATACTGTCCCTTACCCTCTCTTCCCTCTTCCCCAGTGCAATCATCACTTTCTCTTCCTTCTCGCCCGATCCTCCCCTGGATATCATCATCACCTTCCCTTCCCTGATCACCTAACATTAATACTGTCCCTTACCCTCTCTTCCCTCTTCCCCAGTGCAATCATCACTTTCTCTTCCTTCTCGCCCGATCCTCCCCTGGATATCATTATCACCTTCCCTTCCCTGATCACCTAACATTAATACTGTCCCTTACCCTCTCTTCCCTCTACCCCAGTACAATCATCACTTTCTCTTCCGATCCTCCCCTGGATATCATCATCACCTTCCCTTCCCTCTCCACCCACCACTCCCAGCATCCTCATCATGGTAATGACGGCGCAAAAAGACCAAATGGTGCATGCAGTCTGCCCAGCATTTCATAGGATAGTAAGCACTGCTCCATCTTTCTGTTACAGGCACCTGCCACTCCATTCTGGTTACCCCCTCGCCTTCTGTTAAGGGTAGTAATGCCTGCTTCCCGTCTGGCACCATCCCCTTTGCTTTCCTCTCTTGTCATCATTAATTTCTCTTCCCTTCCCTCTCCCTCCAGCATCTGCTATCATTTTCTCTTCCTACCCCCTCCGCATCCTCATCTTTTCCCTCTGCCCTGGGATCATCACCTTCTCTTCCATTCCTTCCCCCCATCTCCCTGGCATGATTGGAGAGCACAGGTAACAAGTTATTTTAAATAAATAAATCACCTTACCTCTCCCTCCATCGCCCTGGCATCATCACTTTCCTTTCTCTCTCTCCTCCACTCAGTCACTTAAATTAAGACTAATGACCTAATTATCAAATTTAAGACACCTGTCAGATTTATCAACCCTTAAAGTGAGACATACTTACTCCTTAGTCATGAACTCCATAAATGAAGATTCAGATTGAGAGGGGGGGCTAACCAGTCTTTGGCACCGAGTGGCACCTGTATGATTGTTTACCAGTTGGTGAGAGGTTGTATGTGTGCACCCGGTGCAAAGAGCTCCTGTGCCCTCAGAGAACGAGTCCAATCTCTGTCGGTCAGAGTAGCAGAGGTGGAGGAGCTGAGGTAGACAGAGAGGTATATAGAGGAGACCTTCAGGGACATAGTTGACCAATCCCAACTCCAGTCTAATAGGCCTTGCGCTGCTTTGGAGGAGGCAGGAGACCATCACCTTGGTGTGGGGAAAAAGTGATCCTGTAGCTAAGACCTGCCTTCCAGAAGATGCTTTATCCTCTCACACCGAGGATGTCTCTCCAGAGTCAGAGCCCGAGACAGAAGGGTTAGGATAGCCGTTAGAGTGGGTGCCTAGCTGGGATGGACCTCACGCGCTACAGGTGGGGAAGAGTCAACTGTCATGGTAAATGTGGGAACCAATGACACAGGAAGATGCACGAGGAAAGTTTTGGAGGCTCTTAGATAGGAAAGTGAAATCCTGAACCTCCAGTACTGCGTACTCAGAAACGGTCCCTGTTCCAGGACCCAGAGACAGGCCAAGCTCCAATCTCAATGGGTGGATGGGACGAGAATGCAGGGAAGAGGGTTATAGGTGTTTTTTAGGAGCTGGGGAACCAGGCACTGCTGAGCGACTGTCGGCTTTCCCTTTCATTCTAGTTTATGGAGAAATTACTACTGACTGTTAATTCCCTTTTCCTTAGTACAGACAGGTTAATCCACACCAGTGGGTTAATCACCTCTGCCAGCAGATGGAGATGGACATCACAGTATATATATACCCCTGCAATGATATCAGCCCGCCAGTATTCTTTGCAAAAGCCAACTGTGGTCAGACTAGCAAAAGCTTGATTAATAACAGATAACCATCTCAGTACTCAGCCAGCAAGAAGCACGGAGCTCAGACAAAGAGTGTAATAATACTAATATAGGGCCTGGATTACATTTAGCAGTAATCCCTGGAACATGCAGCCATGCAGGACAATAACACAACCGTTCGGCAGCCAAGGGTGGGAAGTTGGATGCACCGGTCTGTACTAAGGAAAAGGAAATTATCAGGTAAGTACTAATATCTCCTTTCTCACTATACAGACAGATGAATCCAAAACCAGTGGGATGTACCAAAGCTACTCCTGAACAGGGCGGGAGGCTGCCCACAGTCCAATCAACACCGCACATGCCCGCGATAATGCCTGGAAAAGGTGTGTAAAGAGGAGCACATCACAGCTCAGCAAATGTCGATGGGGAACAACAATCTAACCTCCGGCCACGACACTGCCTGAGTGGGCAATGGCTTCTCAGAATTCACGTACGCAGCTGTGACTTCCTCCTTAATCCAGCGAGCTATTGTAGCCTGTGACGCCGGATCACCCTGCTTACCACCACCATGGCGTATCAACAGCCGGTCCATCTTCCCTGAGAGGTTCCACTAAATGTAGGGCCTGCTAAGAAATCCAAAACCAGATTAAGACTCCACAAGGGCACCAATAACTGCTTTCAAGAAATGGGCCACATCTAGATGAGCTGAAAAGGGACCACCATTCACCTGATCCCTGAAACAAGCAAGAGCCGCTACCTGTACCTTCAAGGAATTAAGGGCCAACCCTTTCCTCAATCCATCCTGCACTTCTTTTCTCCTTCTAAAACTTAAAACAATCCCCAGTAGGGAGATGCACGTCCACCATCTGCTGGAGACGGAGAATACTGGCAGCTGATGTCAGTGCAGGAGTATAGATACTGTGATATCAGTTTGCTCTGTCTCCATCTGCTGGTAGAGGTGCATAACCCACTGGTTTTGGATTCACCTGTCTGTACGCTAAGAAACTCCTTTTTCAAATTTAGCGACAGCAGCCTGGTTCCACACTGGTTAATGCGGAGTAGTCCCCGTATCGCAGGCTGACCAGTCAAACTCGCTGCACAGGCTATGCTTTCTGGTTTGTATGCATTTACAGTACATGTTTGGTGGATAAGTATCTCATCTTATTTCAGATGAACCCATCTCTTTCCCTTATTGATGTATCAGCAGGAAAAGCTGCAGTGACATTGCCCTTCAAATAGCAAACTAAAAGATCTAGCAGTCAAGCTCCAAGAACCATCTGGACACCTCTTACATCTCTTGAAAGACTTAATAGTATGTACCTGACGTGGCTGCGACTGCCTCATGCATCCAAGGCCACCATGCACAGCAATGGAGCAGGAGGCATCATTTGCTATGGCATTAGCCTGCAACAAGGCCAATGTAGACAATGTTTGAAAGGCTATTTCTCAAAATGCTCTGAACGGGATGAACATTTTAGTGGATACAGAACACTAAAAAAGGATTCCCACATCTTACCTTTCATTACCGAGGTGATTTTTGGGTACTTGCCAGGTTCTTATGGCCTGGATTGGCCACTGTTGGAAACAGGATGCTGGGCTTAATGGACCCTTGGTCTGACCCAGTATGGCATGTTCTTATGTTCTTCTTATGAGGTTGTGGGAGTTGACAAGCTAATTAAAAACTTTTACCTTAAAACTTGCTTAGTCTAAGAGGCACTGTCTGGCTCATTTCGTAAATGTGGGAACCGCAGAATCTGGTTTTAGTTAACACATTTATTACGAGAAAGCCAAGCACGTGGTTGGGCAGCTGGAGGAAGGACCTAGGAAGAAAAGCAGGCTGGAAACCAGGAACGTCAGGATTCAGACCCAGCTTCTCTCCCTGCTGCTCCTCGTGACCTTGTGCAAGTCACTTCACCCCGGCCTGATTTACTACTGCTTTCCTCCCATTCTCTCTCTCTGGGAAGATGCTTAGTAAATCAGAGCCTTAGCCTGTTTGCCCTCAGCGACAGGTGCCGTAGCCCCTGTAGCTGGAACGTGGATGTATAGTGTGTGGAATTAAATCTGAACGCTGTAAGAATCCTCTCTGTGAAGCCTCTGCAGATTTTGGTATTTTCAGGATGCAGCCTTGAGCTCTTCCTGTAGGGCGGACGGGTGAAGGCTCACAGGCTGGGGCAGGGCTCGCTGGGCAGTAGCTCTTGCCAGACAGATGTACCTTCTCCTCGTCTCTCTACGCCGTGTTTCGCCCTTTTATCTCACTATGTTTGGAGGGGTTTTTTTGACATGCACTATAAATTATCTTAAAAGCCCTAGGAAGGCCACCACAATCACGTTTCTTCTTTCTTGGCACTCAAATAACTCAACCAAGCCAAATGAAAAACCAATTTCAATAAACATTTATTTGATACAGTCTTTGTAATACAGTACATAGGTCATTCCTTTCTAGGTATTCAGTGGTACTGTTAATAAACATTTAGTAAAATCCACACTGGCCAAGGATTTATCAGTGATTAATATATCTCCACTTAGATATAAACATATTTTACTCTCAAAACATTTGCAAATAAACTTTTTAAAAAATAATATTGTAACAGATGGCGGCTTTGGAATCAGATTCCAAACTGTGTTCATGACAAACCAGGAAAGTGAGAAATGTTTTCATTCATTGAGCAGTGACCGATCTAGGCAAGGGGCATTCAGGTCGTGTTTAGCCCCATCTGGCTGAGTGCAATGGGTCAAATTCCATCATATTTCCTGTAAAACGCACTTAAAAGATTTGTAGATCATCTTTACCAGGATCTGGCCTCGAGATGCTAATCAGATAAACAGTTACAATAAAGGAAGCTCCAAAAACCTATTAGGAACCTAATAGAAAAGATTTCAGCTGTGTCCAGACAGCGGCCAGCAGGAAGCCCTGAATCGCACACGCTGCTTAACTGGAAGCCCTTAGCTCAGCCGGAGGAGAGGGCAGGCTCGCTGGGAAATTGCTGGGCCATGCAGTTTGTGCATCTGCCCGTGCCGCACACACTCATCCGGGGTCCGCATCCTTCTTACAAGAAACTGTTACCAGAGATGGCACCGTGCTTGCAGGCTCCAGAGAAAGCAGAAGCACAGCAGTGAGGCCTTCATTCACAATACGCACAGCAGGCTTCTCCAGAAGCAGCTCATTGGCTCTTTCAACTGTCAATAAGGAATATTTTTTTATTTTAGTGCTCTGTCTTCATCAGGACCAGAATGGTTTGGTCCAATAAGGGGCTGGTTTGTCACTGGGAGTAGAGACCCTGCTCCTCTGAGATCCCCCATTCATCAGCCCCCTCCTTTTTGTACTATTGCATGCTGTTAGTAACGGGAAGAGGAAGAGGGACGTAGAGAGAAAAGCAACTGAAGGGGATTCTTCCTGGGGGCAGAGGTAGAAAGCTCCTGCTTCGGCCAAGGTCGTCAGGTCATTCTCCCAGTGGGGTCGGGAGGTAGGGAATTAACCAGATTTTGCACAGCTTCCCAAACTTACCAAAAGGCTCGGCTCATAGCTCAGTCCCCAAGCTTAGATCTGGTGGAGACGAACAGGGAGAGAGCCCCGAGGGTGCTGCAGAAAGGAGATTTCCCACAAAAAGGCTCCTGCTTTCATGTTCAGGGGCCTGAACTCCAGTCCTGCACAGACACACGCATGACCCTGGGTTATACTGAAAAGGGGGCGTCTCCCGCCTCAGGCTGCTGACTGGTTCCCTCTGCAGCGGGCTTAACCCTGCTCCCACCCCCGTTTCTCTGTCTTTGGGGCCGATGCAATATTAAACGCGGAAAGCGGGCGCTGACGCCGTGCTATAAACAAACTAGGGGGGTCGAGCTAGCAAGGAGGCGCTAGGGTTGTTTGCGCGACCCCGCCGCGGCTGCCGGTAAACTCGGCCTCGGTTTTCAGCCTTCAGCCTTCTGCCAGTTTACCGGCGTCGGTCTTCATAATTCGGTCTGCCGAGGTTTTTTTGGGTTTTTTTTTACTTAAGAAGCACAGAAAAGCAATTTTTTCTACTTTTCTGTACGTCTTTTACCTGCGCTCAGCTATTAACGCCTGCTCCAGGCAGGCGTTAATTCCTGAGAGCTAAATGTGCGTCTGAGAGGCAAACTTTTTTTTTTTAATGCGGAGTGAGTAACAGCCTCATTAACGTGCATTTGCAGGTGATGAGCGCTATCGCGTTCACTCCGCGTCGGACGTGCGTTAAATAGGCGCTAATCCCCCTATTGCATTAGGGGGTGGATTAGCGCCTATTTAACCTGCGTCCGAGCGCAGGTTATACAGTGCACTCAGCTGAGCGCACTGTATAACCCGCGTCCGAGCGCGGGTTATACAGTGCACTCGGCTGAGCGCACTGTATAACCCGCGTCCGAGTGCGGGTTATACAGTGCGCTCGGCTGAGCGCACTGTATAACCTGCGTCCGAGTGCGGGTTATACAGTGCGCTCGGCTGAGCGCACTGTATTGCATTGGCCCTTTTGAGTGCAAATATTGCCGAAGCAGCAAGGGATTTTGTGCACAACAGGTTTGGTGCCCTTGCACGGAAATCCCCTGCTAAGGATGGCGTTAGGTATCACCTCCCAATGCAGAGAGGGGCACTGGTTACCTTGTGTTTTCTTAGCACTGGAATCTTAACTCCCAGTCTGAGGTGGAGTAAAGATTCCAGGGCTGATGTTAAGTCTACAGGCAGAAGCTGAAGTTCCGGGGAATTTTATGCACTGAAAACCTGCTTTGCGTATAAAAAGCCTGTTTTCTCCACCTAAGAAATTATTTCCCTGCACCAAGCAGCGTTTCCCCTGCTCCTTGCTCCTTCCTTGGGTAGAGGGGCTCGGTCCGCGCCTTTCCTCTGCCACGCGCCCTGGGGCTTGGATGGTTCCCTGGGGCTGCAGACTCCTTTGCTGAAACCAGAAAATAAGTTCCTGCATCTGTGGCCACCTCTTCTCCCAGCTCCCAAATCACCTTCTATGCACGAAAAGATGATTTGTGAGCTGCAGCCTTGGTTGCAGGATGAGGCGTGGACGCACAGGATCTTTTCATTTTGGAGAAAAACGCAGGCTTGTGTGTGCACAGACCCCCTTCCGGGTTAACGCCTATGCGCAGCCTATTCAGGAGGTTAAGCACACATTAACTCGGCTTGGCTGATACATTAGCTTACTGGGGTTGCATTTTTTTCCAGGCGGGTTAAAAAAAAACCCCGTGCACGGACTCTCAGCACAGTTTCACCGCTCAGCTTATTACACTGACCCAAACGTCTGGTTGGCCTAAGGCACTGCCTGCCAAAATAAAACCCGCCCTTCACCCCAGCACAAGGTCAGTGTCGTGATTTTTGGGAACGTGAAATAAAGTCGGGGAAACCTCACCAAATATCAGGCTAGAACAAGATATCAAGTAAAGAGATACAAGCAGAGGTCCTCCTGGACTTCTCTGCCTCCATCCCTTCCCCGGGCAGCGATGCTGTGTGTGAAAACTCAGAGTAATATTGAGGTAATGTGCCGATTTGTGACTTGTCTGTCTATGACATGGAAGAGAGAAGCGCCTGCTCTGGTTTCCGCAGCTCGGGAGGCCACCACCAGCAGGCTCCTAACTTCAGGGGAATTTCCAGCTCATAGCCGGCGTCTAACTTAGCTCCCACATTTAAGGCCGAGGCTCTTGAGGCACGAGCTGACGGGGGAGCTGTAGGACGTATCTGCCATGCCTTGTCCAACTGTCGGAGGCTTGGAAACGTCCTGGTGGCAAAGGATGTGAAAGTGGCTAAAAGGAGGGAGCCTCAGGCGCGTGGACGAGGCAGATCCGTGGTCCCCTTTACACCAAGCAGCTCATAATCCATAAACTATCTGGTCCCAAAACATCCAAATCTAAATAGAATAAAAAGAATTCCGAAAACTGCTCCTGGCAGAAGTACAGAAAGAAGCTTCCACCCGAATAAAGAGGGGAGAAGGTGCCTGAAAGATGGAAGGCAGCGAGTGCAGCGAGTTTCAGGGGCCTCAATTCTGCAGGCTGACTGAGCATCACTTTCGTAGTTCCCGGACTTTCAATAAGGCTCTCTTCTTAAAGCTCAGCAGGATGGGACAACGCTAGCCACGGAAGAAGAGCCGACGAGGGAAAGAGCAGTGAGCAATCATATCCTGCGGGTTTTATACTGTCTGCTGTATTACAATATTTGTATTTTCATTTTGTCATTCCTGTCTGATAATTGTCAGTGTTCTGCAACCCATGAGATATGGGCATTAGATAATACAACTTATACCACTTCTGATTTCAAATCTTAAAGCTCAGCGGGATGGGACAACGCTAGCCACGGAAGAAGAGCTGACGAGGGAAAGAGCAGTGAGCAATCATATCCTGCGGGTTTTATACTGTCTGCTGTATTACAATATTTGTATTTTCATTCTGTCATTCCTGTCTGATAATTGTCAGTGTTCTGCAACCCATGAGATATGGGCATTAGATAATACAATTTATACCACTTCTGATTTCAAATCTTAAAGCTCAGCGGGATGGGACAACGCTAGTCACGGAAGAAGAGCTAACGAGGGAAAGAGCAGTGAGCAATCATATCCTGCGGGTTTTATACTGCTTGCTGTATTACAATATTTGTATTTTCATTCTGTCATTCCTGTCTGATAATTGTCAGTGTTCTGCAACCCATGAGATATGGGCATTAGATAATACAATTTATACCACTTCTGATTTCAAATCTTAAAGCTCAGCGGGATGGTACAACACTAGCCACGGAAGAAGAGCTGACGAGGGAAAGAGCAGTGAGCAATCATATCCCGCGGGTTTTATACTGCTTGCTGTATTACAATATTTGTATTTTCATTCTGTCATTCCTGTCTGATAATTGTCAGTGTTCTGCAACCCATGAGATATGGGCATTAGATAATACAACTTATACCACTTCTGATTTCAAATCTTAAAGCTCAGCGGGATGGGACAACGCTAGTCACGGAAGAAGAGCTGACGAGGGAAAGAGCAGTGAGCAATCATATCCTGCGGGTTTTATACTGCTTGCTGTATTACAATATTTGTATTTTCATTTTGTCATTCCTGTCTGATAATTGTCAGTGTTCTGCAACCATTGAGATATGGGCATTAGATAATACAATTTATACCACTTCTGATTTCAAATCTTGCCTGTTATAGTGCATTGCCAGGCTCGCTCTCTCTCTCTCCTGTGTGCTGCTATTTCCACAAGCCCCTCGCCAACAAATCATGCAGGAAGAATCCGCTACATCGAGGGAATTATTCATCTCGGATGAAAGCTTTAAAGAAAAAAAACTTCAGATGGAAAGAGAAAACAATTTGCAGAAGTGTACCAATCACTTTAGAGTGCATTTAGTCTCTGAAAAAAATGCTTCTTTATTAAGCGAAACAATTGGCATAATAACCAAAAAGGATTTTACTCCGAAATCGAATCCTGTATGCAGTTAAAGAGCAGTAGTAACAATAGAAATGACAGCAGGAAAGGTGCAGCTGGCCCATCCAGTCTGCTCAGCAAGCTTCCTATGGTAGTCTCTGCCACGCCGTGAAGCTTACCCCAGGTCTTCTGAAGAGCTCACGAATCTCTGAGCACAAAATCCGTTTAAAATATGAGAGCGGGGAGGCTCTGACTGCACCACCCTATATGGACAAGCAACATGATTTCTTGCAGTTATGCTGCTTTAAACGGGATGCAAGAGAGGAGAGAGAGTTAGAACAGAAGTGGATTTTCGGCTGGATAGTTTGTAATCTATGGGCATGAATTCAGTGACTGCAGGATCTGGATTTTTTATTTAATTTAACAGATTGACTCAGTTTATGCATCCCAATTACTTCACCACCATGGACTGAACGATCGATTTGAATTCTCTGAAATATGCCTTCTCACTGTGCACGTGTGTTTTCTGATCATTTAAGATGGCAATGAGACCATGAGCTCTGCGTTTCAGCTCTGGATTTGGACTTTATGCAGAAAATGTATTGCTGTAAGTTGATTCATACATCAATTTAGGAGGATTGTCTGGTGTCACAGAAATGAATTTTGTGAGCGTGCAGTGTCAAAAGCTGGTCAATGTCAGCCGTGGTTTCCTTTGTACTTCCTGCTCCCATACAGTTAAACTGCGATCTAATGAACAGATAGGTCCTTTTTATAAATCATTCTTTAAAATGACTCAGAAACTGTCTAAACAAAAAATGGGGTGCTGATTAATAAAAGTTATTTTGGGAGCTGATCCGAGTGCTGAGGTTGGCTTTTTAAACTAGAGCATGCGCTCGGAGGTCTTTTTCTCCTATTTTCTATGCAATCATCAATACTGAAGTGAAGTCCCCATTGTTTATCTTTGTGGTTTTACCTTTACTTCACTTATCTTAGTTTCCTCTTGATTTGTACCATGTAGGTATATGTTCTGGGTTTATCAAGTAACCGTACCATGAGGCTTCCTGACAAAACAAATGACCACCAGAGACAAACAGAACAAACTGCTTAGTGCCACTTTGTCAAATATTTTTCTTGGCTCTCTCTCATAAAAACAGAACAATATCATCTACTTGATGACCATTCACTAAAATCCAATGTCTTAGCAATGGCTGACAAGGAGAGAAATCACCAGCATGCCACATCTTACAGGACACAGCACCTTCTGCAGCCCAGAGCACGCTGGGGCGACCTGGACATCACAGAACTTCCTTGGAATACGGACTTTCTGCCTTTACTGTACTGAGATAAATATATTCTCATGCATATGGGAGGGAGTCCCCTCACACTCATCTCCGAGTTCAGTCCTCCCCACTATTGCAGCCTCAGGGTCCCACACTCACTGCTCCCGAGCTGAGCTTTCCTCAGCAGTACAGCCTCACGGGTCCCTCACTCACTAACCCCAAGCTGAGCTTTCCTCAGCAGTACATCCTCACGGGTCCCTCACTCACTGCTCCTGAGCTGAGCTTTCCTCAGCAATACAGCCTCACGGGTCCCTCACTCACTGCCCCCAAGCTGAGCTTTCCTCAGCAGTACATCCTCACGGGTCCCTCACTCACTGCTCCCGAGCTGAGCTTTCCTCAGCAGTACAGCCTCACGGGTCCCTCACTCACTGCTCCTGAGCTGAGCTTTCCTCAGCAGTACAGCCTCACGGGTCCCTCACTCACTGCCCCCAAGCTCTTTCCTCAGCAGTACAGCCTCACAGGTCCCTCACTCACTAACCCCAAGCTCTTTCCTCAGCAGTACAGCCTCACAGGTCCCTCACTCACTGCCCCCAAGCTGAGCTTTCCTCAGCAGTACAGCCTCAGGGTCCCACACTCACTGCTCCCGAGCTGAGCTTTCCTCAGCAGTACAGCCTCACGGGTCCCTCACTCACTGCCCCCAAGCTCTTTCCTCAGCAGTACAGCCTCACAGGTCCCTCACTCACTGCCCCCAAGCTGAGCTTTTCTCAGCAGTACAGCCTCAGGGTCCCACACTCACTGCTCCCGAGCTGAGCTTTCCTCAGCAGTACAGCCTCAGGGTCCCACACTCACTGCTCCCGAGCTGAGCTTTCCTCAGCAGTACAGCCTCACAGGTCCCTCACTCACTGCCCCCAAGCTGAGCTTTCCTCAGCAGTACAGCCTCACGGGTCCCACACTCACTAACCCCAAGCTGAGCTTTCCTCAGCAGTACAGCCTCACGGGTCCCACACTCACTGACCCTGAGCTGAGTCCTCCCCTGTACTAAAGCCTCACGGGTCCCACACTCACTAACCCCAAGCTGAGCTTTCCTCAGCAGTACAGCCTCACAGGTCCCACACTCACTGCTCCCGAGCTGAGTTTTCCTCAGCAGTACAGCCTCACGGGTCCCACACTCACTAACCCCAAGCTGAGCTTTCCTCAGCAGTACAGCCTCACGGGTCCCACACTCACTGCTCCCGAGCTGAGCTTTCCTCAGCAGTACAGCCTCACAGGTCCCACACTCACTGCTCCCGAGCTGAGTTTTCCTCAGCAGTACAGCCTCACGATTCCCACACTCACTAACCCCAAGCTGAGCTTTCCTCAGCAGTACAGCCTCACGATTCCCACACTCACTAACCCCAAGCTGAGCTTTCCTCAGCAGTACAGCCTCACAGGTCCCACACTCACTGCCCCCAAGCTGAGCTTTCCTCAGCAGTACAGCCTCACGATTCCCACACTCACTGCCCCCAAGCTGAGCTTTCCTCAGCAGTACAGCCTCACGATTCCCACACTCACTGCCCCCAAGCTGAGCTTTCCTCAGCAGTACAGCCTCACGATTCCCACACTCACTGCCCCCAAGCTGAGCTTTCCTCAGCAGTACAGCCTCACGATTCCCACACTCACTAACCCCAAGCTGAGCTTTCCTCAGCAGTACAGCCTCACGATTCCCACACTCACTAACCCCAAGCTGAGCTTTCCTCAGCAGTACAGCCTCACGGGTCCCACACTCACTAACCCCAAGCTGAGCTTTCCTCAGCAGTACAGCCTCACGGGTCCCATACTCACTGCTCCCGAGCTGAGCTTTCCTCAGCAGTACATCCTCACGGGTCCCTCACTCACTGCTCCCGAGCTGAGCTTTCCTCAGCAGTACAGCCTCACAGGTCCCACACTCACTGACCCTGAGCTGAGCTTTCCTCAGCAGTACAGCCTCACGATTCCCACACTCACTGCCCCCAAGCTGAGCTTTCCTCAGCAGTACAGCCTCACGATTCCCACACTCACTGCCCCCAAGCTGAGCTTTCCTCAGCAGTACAGCCTCACGATTCCCACACTCACTAACCCCAAGCTGAGCTTTCCTCAGCAGTACAGCCTCACGATTCCCACACTCACTAACCCCAAGCTGAGCTTTCCTCAGCAGTACAGCCTCACGGGTCCCACACTCACTAACCCCAAGCTGAGCTTTCCTCAGCAGTACAGCCTCACGGGTCCCATACTCACTGCTCCCGAGCTGAGCTTTCCTCAGCAGTACATCCTCACGGGTCCCTCACTCACTGCTCCCGAGCTGAGCTTTCCTCAGCAGTACAGCCTCACAGGTCCCACACTCACTGACCCTGAGCTGAGCTTTCCTCAGCAGTACAGCCTCACAGGTCCCACACTCACTGACCCTGAGCTGAGTCCTCCCCTGTACTAAAGCCTCACAGGTCCCACACTCACAGCCTCCAATCTGAGTCCTTCCAAATGCTGTAGTTTCATGGATCCCTGCCCCCTGAGCTAAGCAGAGCCGAGCCCTCCCCAGCACTACAACCCCATGTGTCCCACAAATCATCTGGTGTGGCTACCGACTTGAAAAATCTGAAAAGTTTATTTAAGTGGATCTTCAAAATAAAATCTTTTTTCACTCAGTGCACAATTAAACTGAGGAATCCACTGCCAGATGATGTGGTGAAAGCAGTTAGTGTAGCCCGGTTTAAAAAGGGTTTAGACCAATTCCTGGAGGAAAAATGGTGTCTTACCCGTAGGTTTCCTTTCCTTCTGCTCCACCAAGTCAGGAACAGATGGGTTCGTCCCATCTCCAGCCACGAGAGACAGAGTTTGGATTTTCTTTTTCATGATATCACATGTATGTACTTCATGAATAGAAGTGGTACAGCCAGTGTACTACTGTCAAAGCTAAAATAAACTAATCCAAAAATGATTTAAATTCTAATGAGAACTAAAAACATTCTTTTAATAAGAAAGTGCTCCCACTTTGTAAATATCTCTTTAACTCCTATGACCAAAAACTCAAATTATAAATTTCTTAACTGCAGAGAAAAATATTGGCTTTAAGCACCCAACTCTTAAGTCATGATTTCTCCATCCTTTTCCTTCTGCTCCACTAGTCCAGAACCTATAGGAAGCCCCAAAGCCCACTTGTACAGAATGGAGGAAAGCCAGACATTGCCCCAAAAACCACATCCTGTCTTGCGAGTACATCCAATCCATAATTCTTTGCGAATGGCTCTTATTGCAGCCAGTTCAGCCCGTGAGCAGACTGCGCTGTGGTTAAAGGAGCCTTCATGAATTCAGGAACCTGTTGGCCCTGTAACAAATCAGCTTCTTTAATTTATCTAGCAATGGTAGTTTTAGGAAGTGTGGTCCACCAACCACCACCACCTTTCTGACGTACGAAACACACTAGTAACTTCTAAATAACTTAGAAGACAGCGTTTTCACGTTTAAAAAAAGTTGCATTCTTGTTAAAAAAACTGGCGTAACGATCCTCTGATTCAGATGGCAAAAAGGATGGTACTAGTGACAGAACCAAATCTTAGGGAGGGCTTTTGGACGATAAGGACTGCAACTCTGAAACTCAGCCTGCTGATGTGATTAATACCAAAACCACTGTTTTTAAAGTTAAATCCTTCATTGTACCCTGACTTAAAGGCTCGAGAGATGCTATGGCTTATGCCAGTAAAACTATAGTCAAACTCCATTGAGGAACTATTGGACTCAAAAAATGTGAAACACCTTTATTTGAGGCTACAGACAAACCCTTAACTAGATATCGGCCCCACCTGTTCATTTAACGAACTTAAAAGACAAACCTTTTGTAACAATGCAAGAATATCCCCAGTGAATGCTGTGAAGCCACGAGTGAAGCTGGTCCCTTTTTTTGTTGTAATTAGCCCTATTGGACTAACTTTGACCTTTCAAGAGAGAATGGAGAAGGGTTGTCCGTTACAATTAGCCCCGATGAAGAAGGTCCTGGACTCCTTTTAAAAACCACATACCGAGACCTCCTTGGCCAGTCTGGCACCAACAGAACAACTTAAACTCCCTTTTTTCGGTTTTGTTTATTATACGACCTCATCAATGGCCAAGGTGGAAAAAACCAGATCAGCTTCTCCTTTGGCCAACACTGCACTAAGGCATCTATCACTTCGCTGCTAAAATGAAAATTGGTTCTTACCTGCTAATTTTCGTTCCTGTAATACCACAGAGCAGTCCAGAAAAGTGGGTTGTGCATTCCTACCAGCAGGTGGAGTCAGAGAACAATTAGAACTTTGAGTACTGCTACATAATGCGAGGGCCACCTACAGTCCCTCAGTATTGGCCTGTACCCAAGTCCACACTAACAGAACTAACTAGTGGCCGAGGTTGAAATCCAAACAAAAAAACAACAACCTGCGGCCTCAACAAACAGACTCAGAAACTGCTCCATCAAGTAACTCTGTCAATACGGAGCTCCGTAATTAAAAAAACAGCAAATCGTAAGGCAATGCAGTCTTTCGGTATCTGAAGAAAGGAACGAAAATTAGCAGGTAAGAACCAATTTTCATTTCCTGAACATACCCAGATCAGTCCAGAAAAGTGGGATGTACCCAAGCCACCCTACACTGGGCGGGAACCCGAAAGGCCCGCACGCAATACACTCTCACCAAAGGACGATTCATCATCAGCTTTAACGTCCAAGCGATAATGTTTAGTGAAAGTGTGTAAAGAAGACCACACTGCCGCCCTACAAATCTCCTGAGGCGACAGGAGTTGACACTCCGCCCAAGAGGTCGCTTGTGCCCTGGTTGAGTGTGCTCTGAGACCCAACGTCACTTGACGCCCTCGGGAAATGTAGGCGGAGCCAATGGCTTCCTTAATCCAACGAGAGATGGTCGCCTTAGACGCCTTATCATCCTGTTTGTGCCCCCCAAACAGGAGAAACAAGTGATCCCAACGTCAGAAATTATTAGTTACCTCCAGGTAGCGCAGCAAAATACACCGGACATCCAATAGATGAAGGTACCTGCCCTGAGAGGAATCCAGAGCCCAGTGCGGAAAACCGGGAAGATCCACCGCCTGATTGACATGGAAGGCCGAAACCATTTTGGGAAGGAATGAGGGAACTGTGTGCAGGGAAATTCTATTGTCATAAATCCGAAGAAAGGGATTGCGGCACGATAATGCCTGCAATTCCGAAATCCGGCGGGCCAAGCAAATAGCCACCAAAAACACTGTTTTTAAAGTCAGATCCTTCAACGAAGCCCTGCGTAGAGGCTCAAAGGGGGCTTCACACAGTGCCCGGAGAACTAGATTCAAACTCCAATTGGGACATAAAAGCCGGACAGGCGGACGCAGATGTTTAACCCCTTTGAGAAAGCGAGCAATATCCGGATGGACAGCTAGAGACACACCATTCAACTGACCCTGCAAGGCGCCCAACGCTGCCACCTGAACCCGAAGGGAATTAAACGCTAACCCCCTAGCAAGTCCTTGCTGCAAAAATTCAAGCACCCGGATGACTTCCACTGTCAAGGGATTGCAGGAGCATTGGAGACACCATGCCTCAAAACAGTTTCCAAATGCAAACATAAGCCATATACATGGCTGGATGGCAAGCCTGTAGGAGCATGGAAATAACCTGCTCGGAATAGCCCTTCAAGCGTAAACATCGCCTCTCAAAAGCCAGGCCGTGAGAGAGAAGTGATCCTCTCAATCCGAAAATATGGGCCCCTGACGGAGAAGATGCGGTAGATGAGCGAGTTGCAATGGACCCTCTAGGGCCAGGCGAATCAGATCCACGAACCACGGGCGACGCGGCCACTCCAGCGCCACCAGAACCACCCTGCCGGGATGGAGTTCAATGCGACGAAGAAGTCAACCGATGAGGGGCCATGGAGGAAAGGCATACAGAAGAATTCCCGTGGGCCAGGAACACACCAGCACATCAAGACCCACCAAGCCCTGCTCTCGCCAACGGCTGAAAAATCTGTCCATCTTCGCGTTCGCCCTGGTTGCCATCAGATACAACTGCGGCACACCCCACTGGGCGCAAATGAGGTTCCACGCGTCGCAAGACAGTTCCCATTCCCCAGGATCGAGCTGTCGTCTGCTGAGAAAATCGGCCTGCACGTTCTCCACTCCCGTGATGTGAGAAGCTACAATTCCCTGGAGATGACGCTCCGCCCAGGCGAACAGGAGGCGCGCCTCGAGTGGAACTGCGGGACTTCTTGTGCCCCCTTGGCGGTTGATGTAAGCTACCGTCGTCGCATTGTCGGAGAACACGCGAACCATGCTGTTCCGTATCCAGGGGAGAAACGCCTGTAAGGCCAGCCGTACGGTTCTCGTCTCGAGCCGATTGATGGACCAGGACCCCTCCATCAGAGACCAGAGCCCTTGGGCGGTTCTGTCTGCATTCACTGCTCCCCAGCCAGACAGACTGGCATCGGTGGAGATTATTATCCAATCCGGAGGATCCAAGTCCACTCCCTGTTCCAGAGGGCGACAGCCACCATGACAGACTGAGTCTGGACTCGGGAAGTAGTGGCATTGGGAGATGGAACTGTTCCGACACCGGACTCCAGCGCAACAAGAGCGCACATTGTAACGGTCGCAAGTGAGCGAATGCCCAGGGCACCAAATTCAAGGTGGAAGCCATGGACCCCATGACTTGCAGATTATGCCACACTGTGGGCTGCTTGCTCTGCAGGAGAGCGTGAATCTGTTCTTGCAACTTCCACAGACGATCCTCCGCCAGAAACACCTTGCCTTGTAATGTATCGAATCGAGCTCCCAAGTAAATCAGCTTCTGGGTGGGTTCCAAATGACTTTTCTGCACATTGTTGACCCACCCAAGTGATTGTAAGGTGACCATCACCGTGTGGATGGACCGAACTCAATCCTCCCGAGACTTGGCGTGAATCAACCAGTCGTCCAGGTAAGGATGGACCAGAATACCCTCCTTGCGAAGGAAAGCCGCTACCACCATCATAACCTTGGTGAAAGTCCGAGGAGCTATGGTGATGCCAAACGGAAGGGCTCGAAACTGGAAGTACTGACCCAAGACCTTGAAGCGCAGGAACCGCTGATGATTCATCCGGATTGGAATATGAAGATTCGCCTCCATGAGATCCAGGGACACTAGAAACTCTCCCTTTCGAACCGCCGCCATCACAGTCGTAGGGTTTCCATACGAAAAGGAGGGACCCTGAGACAACAGTTGAGTTTCTGCAGATCGAGAACATAAGAACATAAGAACATAAGAAAATGCCATACTGGGTCAGACCAAGGGTCCATCAAGCCCAGCATCCTGTTTCCAACAGTGGCCAATCCAGGCCATAAGAACCTGGCAAGTACCCAAAAACTAAGTCTATTCCATGTTACCATTGCTAATGGCAGTGGCTATTCTCTAAGTGAACTTAATAGCAGGTAATGGACTTCTCCTCCAAGAACTTATCCAATCCTTTTTTAAACACAGCTATACTAACTGCACGAACCACATTCTCTGGCAACAAATTCCAGAGTTTAATTGTGCGTTGAGTAAAAAAGAACTTTCTCTGATTAGTTTTAAATGTGCCCCATGCTAACTTCATGGAGTGTCCCCTAGTCTTTCTACTATCCGAAAGAGTAAATAACCGATTCACATCTACCCGTTCTAGACCTCTCATGATTTTAAACACCTCTATCATATCCCCCCTCAGTCGTCTCTTCTCCAAGCTGAAAAGTCCTAACCTCTTTAGTCTTTCCTCATAGGGGAGTTGTTCCATTCCCCTTATCATTTTGGTAGCCCTTCTCTGTAGCTTCTCCATCGCAATTATATCTTTTTTGAGATGCGGCGACCAGAATTGTACACAGTATTCAAGGTGCGGTCTCACCATGGAGCGATACAGAGGCATTATGACATTTTCCGTTTTATTCATCATTCCTTTTCTAATAATTCCCAACATTCTGTTTGCTTTTTTGACTGCCGCAGCACACTGAACCGACGATTTCAATGTGTTATCCACTATGACACCTAGATCTCTTTCTTGGGTTGTAGCACCTAATATGGAACCCAACATCGTGTAACATCGAGGATGGGACGAAAAGTGCCCTCCTTTTTTTTTTGGACCAAGAAGTAAATTGAGACCGTCCCCATCCCTGCTGCGCTTCCGGCACCGGGACAATGGCTCTGAGGTCAAGCAGCCACTGCAGGGTATCCTGTACCGCCTCGCATTTGGCGCGAGAGAGCACACGGGACTCCACAAACACTTCCTGGACTGGACGCACAAACTCCAGGGCGTAACTGTCCCTGATCACCTCCAAGACCCAGCGATCCGCGGTTATTCTTGCCCATTCCGCGTAAAAGCCGGATAATCTGCCTCCGACAGCTTCTACTGCGGAATGGGTGCTCGTGGCTTCATTAGGCAGGTTTACTGCTATCCGCCCTGAGGTGTCCAGAGTCCCTCCCGGAGCGGTGGCCACCACGAAAGGACTGTTGGCGACCCGGTGTCAACTTAGGACCTGCCAGAGCAGAATATCTGCCAGATCGAAAACAGCAAGAGTCCCGAAAACTAGCCCAAGGGGGAAAAATGTTCTTGTCGCTCTTCTATCCTCTGGCAACCTGTGGCCCTTGGACTCCCCCCGAGGAGCTTGACCAACTGATCCAACTCCTCCCCATTGAGAAGCTTGCCCTTGAAGGGAAGGTTACAAAGTTGGGATTTTGAGGAGAGATCCGCTGCCCAATTCCATAACCAGAGAAGGCAACGAGCTGCCACCACGGACACCATGGACCAAGCCGAGGTCCGAAGAGGTCCTATAGCGCATCTGCTCCATTCGCAATTCCGGCTTTCAAACGGGCCAGCTGCAACGCTCTACCGTCGGCATCTGCCGCATTAGTACTTGCCTCTTGGACCCAGCACAGGCCCGCTCGTTGCATAAGACTAGTGCAGACTGCCGCTCGAAGGCTCAAAGTGGCAACTTCAAAAACCTGCTTTCAACTGGATCTCCCTCTTTCGGTCTTGCATGTCCTTTAAGGCGGCAAATCCTGCCACGGATATCGTGGTCTTCTTTGTGACCGCTGAGACAGCCACGTCCACTTTCGGAATCTTCAGCAGGTCCAGCACCTCTGACGACAGCGGGTAGAGCTTTCCCATCGCTCTACCCACCTTTAAGCCCACATCCGGAATATCCCACTTGCGGGTCACCAGCTTTCGGACTTTCTTAGGTAGTGGAAAAGCTGCTGATGGTCCTCGAATACCATCCAGAACCGGATTAACCCCTTCATTATCGGAATCCTCTTGAGTAACCTTAAGACCGAGGACATCCGGTACCTGGGGAATAAGTGGACAAAGCTCATCTCGCTTAAACAGTGTCTCCATGCCAAAAAGGCCTGATGCATCAACAAGATAAACTCTGGGGAAAAATCTCCCGCGTGTACCTCCCCATCTGGGGGGTCCTGCGGGGCCGATTCCCCAGTCCCCAACATCGGATCTTCTGCCATGGGGACCAAAGCGGGAAGGAGGGAATACTCTTCTTGCTCAGAGTGTCGCAAATTCTGCCCGTGCGCCTCACAGGAGCGGCAGACCGCCGATTTTCGCGGCGCCATGCCGGGCCGCGTAGCCACGCAGTCAGAGCAGCTGAGGGAAGAAAAAAATAGGCCCGAGACTTGCAGCTGCGTGAGCACCACCAGCAGCGCAGGAAAAAATAATAGAAAAACAAGGCCTCCACGAGGAACCGCGCTGTTCAGCCACCCGGGTGCTGAAAACGCGGCCTGGACCCGGTACACACACTGCCTACCTTTACTATCAACCCAGAGCTCCGGGAGAGGAAGGAAACAAAACTGCGATGGCTCAAAGCTGTCCCCACAGCCTGTTGCCCCGGAAGCCTGCACTAACAGGGGTTGGGGGAGCAGCTTCGGAGGTAGGAAGACCAGGAGCCCCCAGCCTGTACACTCCGGGACGGAGTGGGCGAAACACAGTCAGGGGTGTCTAACCCCCCGGACGCCCGGCTTCCACTGAGGGATGGCCCACAAAGGTGCCTAACACCTCAGGAAGCAAACGAGAAGGAAAAATAAAATACATTTCCTAACTACCCTGAAAAAAACTAAGACTGCAGGAGATGCACCCTACCACCTGCTGGAGTCAGAGAAATACTGAGGGACTGCAGGTGGCTCTCGTTATGTAGCAGTGCCCAAAGTTCTAATTGTTCTCTGACTCCACCTGCTGGTAGGGATACACAACCCACTTTTCTGGACTGATCTGGGTATGTTCAGGAACTCCTTGCGTTGGCTGAAAAATCTTTTTACCTTGGTGTTCTCGTGGGTCGCCATTAAATCCATCCGATGCTGCACTATCTAATAAGCCCATTGGCTCCACTCCCACTCTCTGGGGTCTATTGTATTTCTCCTTAAAAAATCTGCTTGCATGTTTTTCTGCCCCGCAATCTGTAAAGCAGATACTTGTAGTAGATTCCTCGCCACCCAAGTGAATAGCAGATCTGTCTCCTTGGCTGTGCCATTTCCGGGTTCTGTCTTCTTTGTTCACAAACGCTACTGCAGTGGCACTGCCGCTCAGTATTCTTCTTCTGATTATTGGCTGAAAATAAAGTAATGCCGACCTTATTGCCCTTGTCTCTTAACTGGTTTATGGACCACTCTTTTTATCCAACGGCCTTGTGTGTACTGAGCTTGGCAATGGGCCCCCAACCTTTCAGACTGACATCTGTTGTTATCAATATCCAGTCTGGATATTCCAGAGTCTCTCTCCTCTGCAGATTTGGAGTGTTTGACCGCCATCTCAGACTTTCTCTTACCGAGTCCAATGGGGGTAACTGAACTTCACAGCCCTGAGTGCCAGCTGAGCTCCTGCCCACGGAATCACATCTAAAGCTGAAGCCATTGAACAGAGAAGTTGAAGATAATCCCAAGCTTTAGGAGCCTGCTGGCTTGAAAATGTCTCTCCTTGTGACTGGATGTGAAGAGGAGTGAGTGCAATCTCCCAGGGTCATCAAGGTGGGCCTGCTTTCTTGTTAAAAAGCCACCATTGCTGGTGGGCTTGCCGGCAGGCTAGGAATTATTACAGGATATTTGGGTGACTTTCGTCATATGATTTGTATTTTTGTATGATTCATTAATAAAATGAAATATGTAAGTCAGCCCAAAATGTTAGTTATACAATTTTGGATATACTGTGTTTTTGGCAATGCAGGGCAGAGGAAGGAATGCAGGGGCACCAAAACAAAGGGATTTGGTACAAAATGGCAATTGCCAAAAAGGATAGATTACCAACATGTGGGAGCTATTAGTAGGGAGGAAATGTATCAGACTGGATATTTAAATGGCCGGTCTGTTTCTGTCATGATATAATACAACAGTATAATTTAGATATATTGTTATTTTATTGGGTAATTATATTGTTTCTAAGTATTAAGTTATTTTTTATAGTTTTATTATTTTATTTTGTTATTAGAATAAGAGTATTTTATATTTTTATGATTGTAATTTGTTCTTTTACAAAGAAACTGTAAACCGGTGTAAAGGTTAACACCATACGTCGGTATATAAACCTTGTTAAATAAATGAATAAATAAAAATAGGTGAAATCTGGTTGCAGGACACATCTTAGCCAATTATGCCCCCAGGTTTCTCCTACTTTCATCGCCCTAGGTTGCATGGAAGAGGGGAGGAGTATTAATTATTTATACATTAACATTACAGATAAACTGGATATTGTATCTTTTTACCCTGCTGAAATGTTAGTGGCTCTTGTTGCTACCTGGGTTATTATTTTCCACCAGGTTATGTAATGACAGGTATTGGTAGATTCAATCTTGCCCAAGGTCACTCCTTGTGACCTGGGGCAAGTCACTTTACCCTCCATTGCCTCAGGTACAAACTTAGATTGTGAGCCCTCTGGGGATAGGGAAATACCTACAGTACCTGAATGTAAACCGGTGTGATATCTCGATTGAGATCGAATGTCGGTATATAAAAATAATAAATAAATACATAATAAATAAAATAAATAAATGACAAATTAACAGATTTGTAATTACGATATAAGAAATTGCTAATCATTGAGGATTTCAAAGTCTGTATTGATGATGTTACATCAACATATGCTCTAGAATTAATGACAATGATGGAGACACTTAAAGTATGTCAGATAATAACAGTTCCTGTTCATATCACAGATCAGTCAAGACGAGTGGGTTTTGCATCCCTACCAGCAGATGGAGGCAGAGAACAAAACTTTGAGGCACTGCTACATAACCTGCAGGACCTCAGTATTTATCTGTCTCCAGCAAATGGCAGAGGTGCAAACTTGCAGTCTGACAAAAAAAAAAAAAAATTAATTAGAGAAAGAAAAAAGATTTGGAGTTGGGAAAGTGGACTTAGGCTCCCTAAGGTGCTAGGAACCTTTGTGGACCATCCCTCGGGTTGAGCCGGGCGATCAGGGGGGTTGAAACCTCTGACTGCTGTAGGCCGCTGCTTCTGGAGGCCTTGATAACCAGGAGACTGGCTCCCTCTCTGCCTCCGACGTCTCCTCCTGCGAGCTGCTGTAGTCTGGTCAGGGAAGTAATCCGTTTTTGGTTTTTAGATCAGAAGATTCAATCTGTAGCTCGGCAACTGGGACGTTTCGTCAACGGGAACTGCTGGGGTCAGCAGGAGAGAGAAGGACAGGAGTCCGCTGTGTTCCCCGATGGGGGAACGGACTGTGCAAGGCAGGTTTGCCGTGCGCCACTCGGGCCAACGCAACCGCACGTCTCAGCACGTCAGCCATGTGTGCGACCTGCTTTGGTGCTTGGTGCACTCGGGCTGCGTTTGTGACCGTGTGGGGGATCGCACCTAAACCATGCATGATGGGCAGGCAGGGCACGCGGGCTCCGGTCAGCAAGGCTCAATTCCCGCTCCCTCTGTACCAGCTGTGCATTGGGGTGAAGCGGGCACCTCCGCGGGAGCAGCAAAGGAAAAGAGGGCCTCCGGGTCTTCAGGGGCCGCAGCTGCGGTCTCGGGGGCATCCACTGCTTTAGCTGCGCCCACGGGGGGGCCCCAGCCTTCAGGGAGCCTGGAGATTCCCCTCCTTGCCTCTCCCCTGTGGTTCAGGATGGGGGAGGGGACTTGGAAGAAAGTCTGTTCACTCAGGGGGCTGAGGATCCAGGGGATTTTTCCTGCTGCTGCTGCATAGAACCTTCCTGAGAAGGAAGGAAGAGACCCAGAGCGAGGCAGTCAGGTGACCCTTCCAAGAGGCCAAGGGTAGTTTCTGTGGGAGGTTCTGGAGATCTGCTCAGAGGCCTGGGTCTGGCTCGTGCAGGATCTGAGGGCTGGATGATCTGCAGGAGGATCCTGTGTCCGAATAAAACTGATCCTGATACTAACAAGAATGACCCTGATCTGGATGACGTTCCGGTGAAGGAAGGGGATGACCCTCGGGTGCTTCACCTGTTTAAAAAGCAGAAGCTACATCCTCTCATTCCTCAGGTGTTGGAGGAATTAGGAGTTAAGATGGCTCAGGAAGAGTCTGATAATGAAGGAGCGAATCCGGTCCTGGACAGGCTGCGTGGTCCTCCTAATGCCTTTGTTGCCTAAGAAAATTCAGAAGCTGATAAACCGGGAATGGGACTTCCTGGAAGCGAGCTTGAAAGTCAGTAGGGCAATGGCGAAGCTTTACTGTTTGATGGAGGAGACCCTGGACCACCTAAGGGTTCCTAAGGTGGATGCGACAGTTTCTGCGGTGACCAAGAAAACTATGATTCCAGTTGTGGGCTCAGCCGCTCTTAAGGATGTGCATGACCGCAAGTTAGAGATTCAATTAAGGCACATGTTTGAGGTTTCTGCCTTATGCTTCTGTACCACGGTTTGTGGCAGTATGACGCAGCGCGCTTGCTTGTGCTGGGTTCAGAAAGCACAAGAGCAGGCCTCAACCGGGTCGCTCAGTCCTCTGCACTCGGTGCGGCTGGAGGTTGGAGTGGCTTATGTGGCAGATGTGCTGTATAATTTGGTGCCTACTTCCACTAGGAGCATGGTCTCGGAGGTGGAGGCACGCAGTCATTTGTGGTTGCGCAATTGGTCAGCAGATATGTGGTCCAAGTCCCAACAGTATAATCTTCCTTTTAAAGGGAAGCTCCTGTTTGGGGAGGATTTGGATCAGTTGATGAAGTCTTTGGGGGAATCCAAAGGAAATAGGTTGCTGAGGATAAGAAGAGCAATAAGAAGATTTTTCCATCCTGGTCCCATTTTCAGGATTCGCAGAGTTTTCGTTCAGGCAAGGGGCTGAAAAAGTCTTCAGGATGACAGCAGTCCTTTCGGGGTACCCACAGATCCTCCAGAGATGGCGCTAGTCAGGGGACCGGAGGAGGAAAGTCCACGCAATGAAGCCAGGGTTTCCCAGTCCTCGGTGGAAGCGGTAGGGGGCAGATTGTCCTGTTTTTACGAGAAGTGGGTCAAATTACCTCAGACCAGTGAGTTCTGGAGCTAGTAAGATGTTTACGCCTTAGAATTTTTGCACCCGAACAGGGAGGCCTTTCTAGAGTCCCAGTGCTTGTCTTGAGGCAAACAGGAAGCAGTAAGGGGATCTCTACAGAGGTTACTGAGCTTGGACACAATAGTTCCAGTCCCTCTGATCGAGCAAGGATGGGGGAGGTACTCCATCTATTTTATGGTTCCAAAGGAGGAGGTCAACTTCCATCCCATTCTGGACTTGCAAAAGGTAAACGTAGCCTTGCGGGTTCTGTGGTTTTGCATGGATACGTTGCACACAGTGAAAGCAGCAGTCTGCATAGGAGAGTTCCTGGCGTCATTGGACTGACCAAAGCTTACCTCCATATTCCCATTTGAAAGGACCATCAGAAGTTTCTTTGGTTCATGGTATGAGGCAGCACTTCCAGTTTCGAGCTCTCCCCTTTGGGTTGTCTATGGCATCCCGAACCTTTATGAAGGTGATGGTGGTGGTGGCGGCAGCCTTGAGATGAGATGGGATTTTAGTCCATCCATATCTGGATGATTAGCTTATTCAGGCAAAGACGGAGGAAGAGTGCGGTCGGTGATGGACACCTTGAATTCACTGGATTGGGTGAAAAACTTAGCAGTCACCTGGTTCCGACTCAGTCGTTGCTGGGAGCATGCTTCGATACCCAGATAGGCAGAGTGTTTCTGACAGCAGACAGGTTATCGAAGTTGCAGGTACAGGTGATGCGTCTGTTACATCTGTCAGTACCAAAGGCCTGGGATTATTTGCAAATTCTGGACTTCATGGCCTCGACATTGGATTTGGTTCTGTGGGCCTTTGCTCACATGTGACCTTTGCAAAAGGCACTCCTGTCAAGGTGGAATCCGTTGTCGGAGTATCATCTGCCTTTACCTCTTCTAAGAGAATCCAGGTCCAGTCTTTCAGGGCGGCACTCTCGGCACAACCTGGAAAAGGCAGTTGATCTGGAGACCCCGGACTGGGTGGTGGTGACCACAGATGCCAGCCTCAAGGGCTGAGGGGCAGTGTGCCTCGGACAGTCTGCCCAAGGTTTTTGGTCAAGAGCAGAGGCGTCCTGGTCTATCAGTCGTCTGGAGATGAGGACAGTCCACAGGGCCCTGGAGGTGTTTCTGCCCTGGATCAAAGGTCAGATGGTTCTAATTTTCTTGGACAATGCAATGTTGGTGGCATACATCAATCGCCAAGGAGGCATGTGGTGGCTCTGGAGACTCAGCATCTTGTTTGTGTGGGCAGAACGTCATCTCAAGAGAATAATGGCATCTCACGTTACGGGAGTGGAAAATGTGCAGGCGGATTTCTTCAGTAGGCAACAACTAGATCTGGGGGAATGGGAGTTGTGCCTGGAAGCCTGGGATCACATTTGTGCCAAGGAGGGGCGTTCCCCATTTGGATCTCACAGCAACGCATGCCAACGCAAATGTGGCAAGATTTTTCAGACACAGAAGGGAGATCGGCTCAGAAGAGCTGGATTCTCTAGTGTGCCAGTGGCAGACGGGGGTTCTTTTGTATGTGTTTCCTCTTTGGCCACTCATCGGTCGAGTTTTGCGCTGCATAGAGTTGCATCAAGGGAAGGTGGTGCTGGTGGCGCCGGAGTGGCCATGTTGGCCGTGGTTAGCAGATCTGGTGTATCTTGCGATAGACGGGCCTCTCAGGTTGGCTTATCTGCCAGGGTTGCTGCAATAAGGACCCATATTTTCAGATCAGGAGAATCACTTTTGTCTCGTGGCTTGGCTTTTGAGAGGAGGAGGTTGCGCCTGAAAAGATATTCGGAACCAGTAATTTCCACATTACTCCAGGCTAGAAGACCTTCTACTTCTATGGTATATGTCAAGGTCTGGAAGGTATTTGAGTCCTGGTGTCCGCAACAACAGCTGGATCCCCTGACTGTGTGTGTTCCTCACATTTTGTCCTTTCTACAGCAGGAGTTGGCTAAGGGCCTAGCCTATAGTTTGCTTCGTGTCCAAGTTTCAGCCTTGGGTTGTCTTGGGGACAAGTTGAGGGGGAGGTCTTTCAGGTCTCTCATCCCGATATGGTTCGATTCCTGAAGAGGGTTAAGTATTTGCGGCCTCCGGTTCGGAAAGTATGTCTGAAATGGAACCTCAACTTAGTTTGGGGTGCTCTGCAGGGCACCATTTGAGCCCTTAAGATGAGCATCTTTGAAGGAACTGACTTTGAAGACAAATTTTCTGGTGGCCATGTGTTCAGCCAGGTGGATTTCAGGGCTGCAGGCTCTTGCTAATAACAGAATAACATTGCGTATGGTTCCCTCTTTCTTGCCAAAAGTGGTTTCTTCCATGAGAATCAGACAGTAGAACTTCCGGCGTTTCCGGAATGGTCTAGGGAGCTCAGCAGAATAAAGATCTTCATCTTCTGGACGTATATTGGACTCTGTTGCATTATCTGAAAGTCACTAACAGCTTTCGGTGGTCAGATCACCTGTTGCTGTTGTTCGGTGGAGCAAAGAAAGGAGAGAAAACCTCTAAAGCTATGTTGTCTCAATGGTTGAAGGAAACCATTTGCTCGGCTTATATTTATAAGGGTTGCAAAATTCCGACAGGCCTGAGGGTGCATTCTAAAAGAGTGCAGGCAGCCTCTTGGACTGAGTGTCAACTGGTGTCTCCCTAACAGATATGTAGGGCTGCAATGTGGTCCTCGCTTCATAGTTTCACTAAGCATTACCGATTGGAAATTCAGGTGCAGGAAGATGCAACGTTTGGTGAAAGTGTACTGCGTACAGATGTTTCGGGTTCCCACCCAGTGTAAGGGTGCTTGGGTACATCCCACTTGTTTGGGCTGATCTGAGTATGAACAGGAAAGGAAAACTGGTTCTTACCTGCTAATTTTCATTTCTGTAATACCACTGATGAGTTCAGAGACCCATCCCATCCGGAACCCCGGCTGAACGACCTCCTGCAGTCGATCTCCTGCCGGCGCCATTTTCCGTACGGAAAACGATTCGCGGCAGGAAATCGCTCCCGGACCCCCGCTGGACCCCCAGGGACTTTTGGCCAGCTTGGGGGGGGCCTCCTGACCCCCACAAGACTTGCCAAAAGTCCAGCGGGGGTCCGGAACGACCTCCTGCAGTCGAATCGTGTTGGTCTATGGCCGCCGCCATTTTGCGCCGCCATTTTGCAAAATGGCGGCGCAGAATGGCGCCGGCTGAAGACAACACGATTCAATTGCAGGAGGCCGTTCCGGACCGCCGCTGGACCCCCAGGTAATTTAAGGCATTTGGGGGAGTTCGGGAGGGTGGGGGATTTAATTTAAAGGGTCGGGGGTGGGTTTTAGGGGGTTTTAGTGTGCCGGTTTTCCTGCCCTCCCCCTTCCCCCGATTTACGATTTTTTGACGATAAATCGGGGGAATTGGTATTGTATCGTGGCCCTAACGATTTTTGACGATTTAAAATATATCGGACGATATTTTAAATCGTCAAAAAACGATTCACATCCCTAGTGCCTACTCTTTGGCTTGGGAACAGGTCAATACTGAGGGACTGCAGGTGGTGCCTCAAAGTTTTGTTCTCTGCCTCCATCTGCTGGTAGGGATGCATAAACCCACTTGACTGGACTCATCTGTGGTATTGCAGAAACAAAAATTATCAGGTAAGAACCACTTTTCCTTTCCCACCCATAAGGCAGGCCACATAAGATCTATTTTGATGAGAAATTGCAGGATGTGTTAGATTTACCATGCTCAGATCATAGTCCGTTTTTTTTTTTTCAGAGAAGGGAGCTGATTAAGTCCAAATATGATCATCAGAGAAGTTCAAGATTTGTAAGACCTTTAATTGAGAATCACTTTTTAAGGATTATTGGTTAGCAGAATATCGGAAGATGAATGTGGAATAAGAGGATTCCCAATTAGAATTTAAGCTCCTTGTTGAAAAAATGGAATACACCTTTGAGCAGAACTTACATCAATCTAGCCCCTCTGAGACAAGCGCGGGAAAGATGTAAAGGTAAATGACCTCCTGGTTTCCTAAGCAATTAATCATACAGAGGAGAAAAGGAAGACAAAAGGAGAGGAAGTGGCGTAAATATCGGTATAATGACATGCATGAGGACTATGTACAGTCCCTTCATGAACATTGGAGCACTTGTATGCTCAGAAAGTGAGCTTAAATAACTGCTAAGATACATTTTTAATAGTAAACAGATTGGTAGAAAAATCACCCGTTCAGAAAGAATTAGTTCCAAGCAGTGATACTTTGGCGTTCCACTTTCAGGATAAACTTCCAGCAGATGGAGGCAGAGAACAGTTAGGTAGGTCAAATACTTTAGAAAAAGTGTCGCAGATGAATAACCAGCCATTGCTGGACAAATGAACCTCTTTTTCTCAGGCTTCTCTGAGAGCAACACAGGGAATGGTAAAAAGTTTGAACTCCAAGTTATCCTGCTTGTATCCATGTCCATTTTCCTATGTTGAATGTATGAAGGAAGAGAACAGAATATAGAATTTACCAACACTTGCTAAGATACTGGAGAAACGTGTATTGCATCAATTAGATGATTTTGTGAGGGGATAGTTGGTTCTTGATGAAAATCAATATGGCGTTCACAAAGCTCATAGCACGGAGCAGCTAGAACAATCATTACCTGATGCTTTATATTTGGAATTGGATCAGGGAAGTACAGGGATCTTAGTGCAGTTGATTATTAGCTTTGCATTCCATATGATATCTCATGAAATTTTGATTGCTACATTGCACTTATTGGTTCAAGTCTTTCCTATTTGAGAGAGAGCAATGTGTAAGGATGGGATCTCATAGTTCGGGTTGGTACAACAGTATCAGGTGTTCTTCAAGGATCAATACTGTCCCCAATACTTTTTAATATATATGTCTCTGCATTGGCCAAACATATTTGTTCATTTGGTCTAAATATTTTTTATATGCAGATGATATTCAATTATTTATTCCTGAGTGTTTCCTGTTAGAACATTTGCAGAATGTAGGGATAAAATAAATGATTGGTTGCAACGGAATGGTTTACTTTTGAACAGTGCAAAAACAACTTTGTTATGGATTCTTCAGCAGTACCCGAATGACAGATTTACACATATGGGCTACAATACGCATTCAATTACGCTCGTTTTGGAGATCAGAAATTTGGGTTTTGTTTTAGTCTCTCAGCTAAAATTAAAAGCCTATGTGAAAAAAAAAAGGTAGTCAAGACAGTATTTTCCAAGCTAAAAATGTCACGGCCAGTAAAGCTATTTCGATCATTATTCAGTCATATTGATTACTGTAATAGTTTGCTAATTGGATTGCCCAAAAAATTAATTAGAGTTACATAAGAACATAAGAAATTGCCATGCTGGGTCAGACCAAGGGTCCATCAAGCCCAGCATCCTGTTTCCAACAGTGGCCAATCCAGGCCATAAGAACCTGGCAATTATCCAAACACTAAGAAGATCCCATGCTACTGATAAAATTATTCAGAATGCTGCAACTCATCTGCTGATGGGTATTCCAAGAGCTCAGCATGTTACCCCAGTATTGAAGGGCCTCCACTGGTTACCATTTCAGTGGACGATAAAATGTAAAATGTTGATAATGTTCCATAGATTATTATATGAAAGTTATGCAAGTTCATTAAAATTACTGGATTATGTGCCACAGCGTTCATTGCGTGTAGCACCATTATAGCATTATAAGCTTTGGGCTACAGAGGAAAGGGCATTTTCCTACGCGGGTCCCACCTTATAGAATATACTTCCTACGGAGTTACATCAAGAAGCTAATTTAAAAGATTTTAGAAAAATATCATAAGCATTTTTTAATGAGGCATATGGTTAGGTGCAGGTTGCTGTTACTAAGTGTAATTGATTGATTTTATATTTTTTGTTTTGTTGAATTTGTGATATGTAAATTTTATTATAAATTTATGTTAGTAATCTACCTTGATATCCCCTACTATAAATGAACTGGGTTTTAGTGATGATGTCAGATGCTGTGCTAGCTCAGTAAGCGTCAGGCTTTGATGGTGAGAGGCACGGAACCATTTTGGGTTGTGACAAGAAAATGTTTAAAATATTAAGAAGGAAACGTCAACATAAAAAACGTCAACATAAAAAACAGCTCAAAACATGGCTGTTCTTGAAAGCATTCCCTCCTGAACCCCAACATCCTATAATAAACGCTCTTGAAAGCCTTACCGCATAACTTCTACACTGCATGAACGCATAACCCCTCCCCCCTTCTCTATCCTCCCTTTTCCCTGTCCCCCACCCTTCTCGTAACCTCCCTTTTCCCTGTCCCCCACCCTACTCATAACCAAGTCATATTGTACATATTGTATATAGGCTATATGCCATTTCTATATACCCACATCTAATATTTAATTTTAATTTTATTCATATGTTACAATGTTCCTTATATTTATTGTTTAATCAACTGTTCTCTTGTTACAATGTAAAATAGGGCAGTTCCGGCTCTATTCAACCTGTTTTCTGGAAACCGATGTGATATCTCGATCGAATGTCGGTATACAAAAGAAATAAATAAAATAAATAATAAATAAATAAAAAGAAGAAAGAGGTGTTCCCTGATGTAGTAAGTGCCGACTTCCGAAACGTGGACCGCGATGATTTAATCCTCTCCTTGAAATTATTGAAATCTTTCAAGGTTGCTATATTCACCATTTAAGATAAGTTTTTATGAGCACTTACTTCACAGATATTTATTTATTTATTTAGGTCTTTTTTATACCGACACTCATGATACCAATCATATCGTATCGGTTTACAATAAACAGTGGTACAATAACATTAAAATTAACAACTTCGTGAACAATAGGCTAGGAGAGAGGGAGAGAGTGAAAAGTTACAATAAACAGGGGTACTTGAACTGGGAGGAGGAAAAGCCAGAGTAGTGGCTAGCATAGAAATAGGTAGTATTTAGTCTCAGAAATAAATAATATACAGATATATACATAAGGCTATAATAGACTCTAGTATATATCAATTATAGATATAACAATTACAATCTGCTTCCTTATCCCATGTTACCGTTAGCCACTGCTATTAACAGCATCAGTAGCATGGGATCTTCTTAGTGTTTGGGTAATTGCCAGGTTCCTTTGGCCTGGTTTGGCCTCTGTTGGAAACAGGATGCTGGGCTTGATGGACCCTTGGTCTGACCCAGTATGGCAATTTCTTATGTTCTTATGAGGTGGTTGGAGGCATAAACTCGATGATTAGAAGATATATAGAGGCGGTTGGAGGTTGCTGTACAAGAGTGCAGCATTTTGCCTATTCGAATGAGAGTTATGCCCTTGCCTTAAACATTTTTTTTTAAAGTAATAATACCTAGCTCATAAATCTAAATATATGTTTTTTGGGGTTGAGTTGTTTTGGTTTAGTAATTGTTTAAATTTCCTACCTTGCACTTATTTTTGGATACATATATCATCTACCTTTATGTTTATGGAAATGGCAAAATATAAAACATTTTAAATAAAATAAAATAAACAAAATGCTGATAATCCGTTTTGAAGTCAACGTAACCTAACCTGTTTGGGTACTGAATTGAGCCCCCAAGTGTTCTAGAACTTGGGAAGGCTGTAAATTGCTTTTCCCAAAATTGATTATCCAACCGGGTCTTTGAAGCTTCATAACTACCCGATTCATCACCGTTACTCCCTCTGATCAACCAATTGTCCATATAAGGAGAGACCCAAGATCCCCTCTCTTCTTAAAAAGGCTGCCACTACCACCATCACCTTTCTAAATGTTCTTAGCGCCACTGCTAATCCAAATGGCAGGGCTTTGAATTGATAATGCTTCCCGATTATATAAAAACTGAGATTTTTTGGCCGTATTTAGGGGTAGGAAAATAGGCTTCCTTCAGATCCAGAGAAGTTAGGGAGACCCATGTAAACGCCTGTTTAGATCTTTTAGATCTAAAATTGATCTGAATGTGCTATCCTTCTTTGGGATGACAAAGTATACTGAGTAAGTGCCTTGCCATTCCTCTCTGGCAGGTACTGGACAAATAGCCTGTAACTTTATCAACTTGTTCAAAGTTCCGTGAATCATAGTCAATGTTTTTTGGTGACTGAGTGATCTTGCCAGCTCCGGTGCATATCCATTCTTTCTGATGTCTAAGACCCATTGGTCTGAAGTGATATGGATCCACTCTTTGAAAAACTCCTTTAGTCTGCCTCCTATAGGCATCAAGAAAGACTGGATCTGCGGGGCCTCAAGTGAAGACTGTGTGGTGATCGCCTTGAAGCATCAGTTTGGGGCATTCTTGCACCACGAAAGAACTGCATCCTTCCTTTTCCTCTTATAGTCTGTGTAATAAAAGGCCTGCATGGTCTATACTTCCAAGCCTCCCTATATTCATTTCACTCTGAATGAGCAATAGCCAAGCCTGAACCTATCCTCTGTTAAACTTTGTGGGTTTGAGTGACCTAAATTCTTTACTAGCTTTTCAAGCTCCTCACCAAAAAGATGTCTCTCTTTGAAAGGCAACTTGCAAAAAACGGTCTTAGACCATGAATCCGCCACCTAGAGGCCTTCTTTTGATTAATAATCGCCTTCCTAATGAAAATCTCTCAAAGCGATTCTTGCTCCCACTGATCGATCTTGCTGCAATGCTTATTGGATCATACAGGCTACCAGATACATAAGTAATTGCAGACTCCCTCAGGAAGCTGCTGGATCCAGGGTAACAAGGCTCTTGCCACATAGCGATTACAAACAGACAGCTCAATACGCTTTAAACTTAACTCTAACTTCCTATCTTGAGGATGCTTTAAACGCCACACCCTCTTCCACAGGGATAGTGGTCTTTCTGGTGGCAGCCACCATAGCCCATTGGTTAAACTCGACAATTAGACTTCATAGACCTCAACGTGAGTTAAGATCCACCAACAAAAGTCTTCTTACAATACCTACAGTTAAGTGAGGTGAGAGACCGTGCCATTTCAATCGCAGGACCAAAACTCTGGAACTTCAGGTGGGCATAAGTCAGAATTCTCAGAGGTCCAGTTTGATCTGCAGGAGAAGGCACTGACTATGAATTAATTCCTCATTTTCACCTTGACTCTGCAATGCTTGAAAGGCCTAGTGTAGGAATTTAAAAGGTTCTGGGGAGTAGGGTACAGACGATGTACTTTCCTTCTCCCTCTAAGATGTGCCCATCTGTGTATTTCTTTCCAGTACCAATCTCGGGGCTCTTGAAAATAAAGCACACTTCCCAGGACAGAGCCTGCCGCTGACCACAGCGATTTCAAAATTGCCGCCACGTCAATTTCAACAGCCGAATTCACCAAGATAACGGCCTCTGTAGCCTTACTTCACTTGTAGTTTTGGCTTCACTTGTAGTTTTGAGGAGGTACCAGGCTCAAATACCTGGATTTTTGGTTTTGTTTTTTTAAGACTGAGCCGGTTTCGTTGCCTCAGGTTTCTGTGCAGCGCCGTGGCAAGCGGTACAGATAGAGCCATCAGCTGTGGAGCGTTTACTGCCGCAGGCAGAGCAATGATGGGACGAGAAGCTTGAAAACTGTCAAAAAACAAATTGTCCAACAAGCTTTGCCTGACCTCTTTAAATACTCCCCCTAAGTAAGAGAGCTTTCCTCTTAAAAGGGGAAAAACCTCCTTTAAAGAGGTGGCAGCTCTCACCCGTAGATGGCTCGCTTCTCCACAGGTCTTATTAAATTGCAGGAGCTTGGCCAATTAACAAGTAATTCAGCTACCACTAACAGCAGAAGGCTGTAACAGTTTATATGGAAAAAAGCCATCCCTTAATCTCTAGTTTTCAGTAAATAAGGTCGTGCTAAGTCCAGCGCTGGAGACCGAGAGCTCTGGCTCCACCGCTTCCATTCGTACCAGAAGAGAAAGGACTCGGTCTCCCACTGCTGGAGCTGAAGGATAGGAAAGCCCCTGCTTATCCCAGTTAAGAGCAAGGTGGCCTTGGATCTGTTCTTTGGGACTGAGCCAGCACAGCACTGCTAAAGTATTGAAATCTGGGCGTGAAAGAATTGAGTGCAGAGGTGGCCCACTCACAGTGTATCAGGGCTGAATGGCGACACTGCTCCCGCTCCCCTCCCAAGCCAGCGTCAGAGACCATGGAGAAAGTTCCGGAGGCAGAGGAGGAAGCCGCGCACCCTGCAGACCGGAGCTCTGCTCGCTGAACACAAAAGAACATTTGCCATGCACAGAGTGAAGTGGCCTAGAGGCTGGAGCAGGGGGCCGGGAACCAGGGAAGCCAGGGTTCAAATCCCATCGGCAGTACCCGAGCGTAACTCGCCTTGAGCTACCAATGAGGAATGTGCCTGGAAAGGACATGGCGGCTGACACCAAACTGGAATGGCTAGTGGAACCTTCCCCATCAGCGACGAATCGTGGCAGCTCGGGAAATGCGGCGTTTTCTCGGGATAAGGAAGCAGATTTCACAAAGATACACTGACGCAATCAGGAAAACCCCACCGCTGTCAGTGCTGTGCCTCATCAGCCAAAGTCCAGGGTCACCTTGTCTTGAGCTAAATGTCGGTTATTGCTTACTAACGATACCAGGCCCCGCGAGGGCAGTGAGGAAAGGCACAGGGCTGGGCCTGACTCCAGGGAGCAGCTTCAGAAGGGACAGAGCGTAGCCAGGAGCTCAGGAACATAAATGCTGGTCTTCCACTTCCCCAGAAACCTCCCAGAGCTGATTCAGGGAGCACTTCCTCACCCAGACAGAAAGGGATCTCCAGATGTTTCCGTCCTGCCCACTGTCACTTCGTCTGCACCAATCCCCACGGAAGCTGAGCTCTGAGAAGGGGAAGCCCCGCCCTCAGGAGAGCCGCACATTACCTTGCCCGAATGGCTCTACTGAGGTCCTTTTCTCTGCCTTTTTTTGTTTTGAGCTATTTCAGAAACCATGCATTTCCCGGAGAAGCATTCAGCCTCCCTGACTATCTCCCATCTCAAGTGCAAATTCTGTTAGCCATAGGGCAACGAAACTAAAGAGAACCCAGCCAGCACAGAAAGTCGCGACGGCGGAGACCCCCTGAAAACTCCCTCATCTCCCGGCTTCTAGGAACCCCCTCCTCAGCCCCAGAATGGAGGCAGGAAGAGGAAGATGGCTGGAAGCTGCAGTCTCTTGCATGGCCGCCTTCAGCCTCGCACACTGAACGAGATGCAGAATCGCTACAGCCTGCCTTGGTCATGGGCACTTGCCCCTGGGTGCCTGGGCAGAAGAGTGCGACCAGGTGCACGTCTGCATGGAGGTACCTGTGTGTGCCGTATGGCTGAGCACTGACCCACCTGCGCCTCTTCCCGACACGTGTGCGACGGGGCAGAGCATCGCATACACACACCTCAGCCATCTGAGAAGAGGCGGGACTCCGGGAGGGGGCGGAGCAGACCCAGGAGCTGGAGCTGCGTCACTTCGCCTTTGTCCTGGGGGGACGGCTGCTGTTTTTGCTTCTTTCCTCACAGTTCACAACTGCGCTTGTCTTGTGAAGAGTTTTTATAGCTGCATTCTCTTTCCCTTTCAACAGAGGGACTTCAGGTGGCCTCTCCTTAGCTTTCCTCCCCCGCTTCTTCCCAGTTGTGCACTGAGTTTTGTCTTTCGCAGACGAGGCAGGCTCCTGTTTCTTCTTTGGGTGAGTCACCCCGATGGAGGTCCTGAACCAGTTCTATGCGAAGAAGAAAGAAAGTCTTGTAGGTCCTTAAATCAATACAATGTGCACCTTTAACAAGGTCTAAGGCAATGCTGCTGCAAGAGGGAGCCCCTCATGTGTACAATAACAAGATATGAGGCAATGCTGCTGCAAGTGGGAGCCCCTCACCTGTATAATAACAAGATATGAGGCAATGCTGCTGCAAGAGGGAGCCCCTCATGTGTACAACAACAAGATATGAGGCAATGCTGCTGCAAGAGGGAGCCCCTCACCTGTACAATAACAAGATATGAGGCAATGCTGCTGCAAGAGGGAGCCCCTCACCTGTACAATAACAAGGTCTGAGGCAATGCTGCTGCAAGAGGGAGCCCCTCACCTGTACAATAACAAGGTCTAAGGCAATGCTGCTGCAAGAGGGAGCCCCTCATGTGTACAATAACAAGATATGAGGCAATGCTGCTGCAAGTGGGAGCCCCTCACCTGTATAATAACAAGGTCTAAGGCAATGCTGCTGCAAGAGGGAGCCCCTCACCTGTACAATAACAAGGTCTGAGGCAATGCTGCTGCAAGAGGGAGCCCCTCACCTGTACAATAACAAGGTCTGAGGCAATGCTGCTGCAAGAGGGAGCCCCTCACCTGTACAATAACAAGGTCTAAGGCAATGCTGCTGCAAGAGGGAGCCCCTCATGTCTACAATAACAAGATATGAGGCAATGCTGCTGCAAGTGGGAGCCCCTCACCTGTATAATAACAAGGTCTAAGGCAATGCTGCTGCAAGAGGGAGCCCCTCACCTGTACAATAACAAGGTCTGAGGCAATGCTGCTGCAAGAGGGAGCCCCTCACCTGTACAATAACAAGGTCTAAGGCAATGCTGCTGCAAGAGGGAGCCCCTCATGTGTACAATAACAAGATATGAGGCAATGCTGCTGCAAGTGGGAGCCCCTCACCTGTATAATAACAAGGTCTAAGGCAATGCTGCTGCAAGAGGGAGCCCCTCATGTGTACAATAACAAGGTCTGAGGCAATGCTGCTGCAAGAGGGAGCCCCTCACCTGTACAATAACAAGGTCTAAGGCAATGCTGCTGCAAGAGGGAGCGCCTCACCTGTACAATAAAGGAAAATTCGTTCTTACCTGTTAATTTTCGTTCCTGTAGTTCCACGGATCAATCCAGACAGTGGGTTGAGCCTCCTGTCCAGCAGATGGAGACAGACCAAAACTGAAAGGGTATCCTATATCAGGACAGAGCCTACCCTGCAGCCCTTCAGTATAACCATTGTCAAAGCAGATAAGAACAACGATAACCATGAAAAAAGATCAAGCAAGTAACCAAAACACTCAAGTGAGTAACAAACTAACAGCTCGATACTGTAAGGCCGCGGTAGAAACAGTGCGGCAGTGTCAGGCGCACCCTTCCTCCCCGCACGCACAGTTCTCTTCACTTAGCGCCCGATACTCTCTTCTAATTGCATGCAAATGCATGCCGCGGCTGCGAAGCCTTAGACAAGCGTTAGGACCGCGCAACCCATTTTACTGTATAGAGCGCCTATACAGTATCCTGGGTTCGTGGGCCTAACGCTTCACGGCCGCGCTGGTATACCAGATGTTCCCCGATGCTCAGCAAACTTTCCCCCAGCCCCCGCTTACCTGCCCTGGCCCCGACGGTCTCCGGTCCAGCCCGTCCGGTCTCCTGCAGCCCCGTCCGGTCCCCTCCTCCCGAAGCAAAAAAAAAAAACAAAAAACCGAAAAAGTAGCAAGGCTCGGGCCTGCTACGGTAGTCCCTTCTCCTCTCCGTGCGATTCTCCTCTCCGTGCGATCCTCCCCTCCCCTCCTCTCCGTGCGATCCTCCCCTCCCCTCCTCTCCGTGCGATTCTCCTTTCCGTGCGATTCTCCCCTCCGTCCCTTCTCCCCTCTCCTCTCCGTGCGATTTCAGCGCTCAAGGCAGTCACATGCCGTGACTGCCTTGAGCGCTGAAATCGCACGGCCATTCAACCAGGCAGAGGGAGCCGGCCTGCCTGGATGAATGCACGGCAGTGAAGGAATGGCCGTGCGATTTCAGCGCTCAAGGCAGTGAGCGCTGAAATCGCACGGCCATTCATCCAGGCAAAGGGAGCCTCTGCCTGGTTGAATGCACGGCCCCCGCCGGAATGGATGCCCGTGCGATTTCGGTAGTCACGTGACTTGCTACAGTCACGTGACTACCGAAATCGCACGGCCATTCCTTCACTGCCGTGCATTCATCCAGGCAGAGGGAGCCGGAGGCCGTTTTCGCCGCTGGCTATCGCGCGTCCACCCGCCCCCGCCGCCACTTGGAACAGGCGCCCACCCGCCCGCGGCCTAGATTTTACACGCGACCACTCGCTCCCCGGCTCCCGCCGCCGCCCGCCTGGACCCACGCGGCCCTCCGACAGGTATTTAAAATTTTTTATTTTTTTTTCTGACAGGTTTTTATGTGTCCCACAGCATTACATTTTCTCGATCATCTCTGTATCGCTTTTTTTTTTATTGTGTTTTATTGTGTTTCAGTATTTTAAGTGGTGTCGATGGGTTTGCTACAAGACTCACAGTCCTAACACCTACTAGGGGGAGGCGGTAAACTAACAGGTTAAGGCCGCGGCAAAACAGCGGGTTACTAAGGAGATAATATCAGCGCCCGTTACAGTATCGGAGGGGAATAGCTAATTCCTTCATTATACAGCTAATTCGTTCATTTACACATCATCTACATGCTGGGAGCGGAAAGGGTTATGTGTCTATTTTAGGAAGCGCTAAGGACGCGTGAAACTGGAGACTGGATCGCTGGATCGCCTTACGCGTCCGAATTGTGCGCTCCCAGCACGTTACAGATGGGGAATCTTTAACTGAACGTTACTGTATCGACCTGTAAGTCATTACAAACATTGAATAGACTCTGTAGAACGCTCTTGCACATCCTTAATCATCAAGACAGATGCTTCCGTGTCCTTTGGATAATGATAGGTAACGTTCTGTAGAAAAAGCTTCGAGTGGACAGCAGAAAAAGAAACAGGTGTGGGCATCTGGACTGATCCGTGGTACTACAGGAACAAAAATTAACAGGTAAGAACTAATTTTCCTTTCCCTGAATGTACCCGGATCAGTCCAGACTGTGGAATGTACCAAAGCTTCCCTAAAATGGGTGGGACCGAGACAGTCCCGCTCGAAGCACCTGCCGACCGAAGGAACCAAAAACCCGTACTTGCACATCAAGCTGGTAATGGCGAGCAAATGTATGCAGGGATTTCCATGTAGTGGCCCTGCAAATTTCCTGTGGAGAGACCGATTGGCCCTCCGCCCACGAAGTAGCCTGAGCATGCAGGGAATGAACTCTTAGGCCATCAGGAACCGCCCAACCTTGGCAGATATAGGCCGAAGAAATCGCCTCCTTCAACCACCGGGCAATCAAGGTCTTAGAAGCCTGTTTGCCCCTATTTGGACCACTCCAGAAAACAAAAAGGTGATCGGAGACCCAAAACTCATTGGTGACCTGGAGGTAGCGCAGTAACACGCATTTCACATCAAGCTGGCGCAGATCGCCCCCAACTGGTCTCGCGATGCCCTCCGGAGAGAACGCGGGGAGCTCCAACGACTGGTTGACATGAAAAGAAGAAAATCTTCGGCAAGAAGGAAGGAACAGTTTTGAGAGAAACCCCGAGTCAGAGAACCGCAGGAAGGGCTCCCGGCAGGACAATGCTTGGATCTCCGATACCCGTCGAGCAGAACAAATAGACACCAGAAAGACTGACTTAAGCGTAAGATCTTTGAGAGTAGCCCGATGGAGAGGTTTGAATGGAGCCCCACAGAGGGCCCGAAGAACTAAATTAAGACTCCAGGACGGACAGGTGGACCGGACGGGCGGCCTCAAATGCTTGGCACCCCGCAAAAAACGGACAATGTCCAGATGAGACGCTACAGCGTGACCTTCCACGCGAGGTCCAGGTGAGGGGGACCCCACCAACTGACGATCAGATCCATTGCTCCCTCCGAGAGCTCCCACTCGCCCGGATCGAGATGCTGGCGACTCAGGAAATCAGCTTGTACATTCTCCTTGCCCACTATGTGGGAGGCTGTGAGGCACTCCAGGTGACGCTCCGCCCAGGCAAGGAGTCGGCTGGCTTCCAGGGCCACCAAGCGACTCTGGGTGCCCCCCCCTCGATTGATATAACCCACCGTGGTGGAGTTGTCGGACAGAACTCGTACCACCTTGCCGCAGAGCAGAGAGAGAAAAACTTGGAGGGCCAGGCGAACCGCCCAGGCCTCCAGGCGATTTATGTGCCAGCGGGATTGAACTGGAGACCAGTATCCCTGCATGGTCTGAGACTGGTAGACTGCTCCCCAGCCGGAAAGACTGGCATCTGTCGTGACTACAATCCACTGCGGAGTCTGAAGGGACATCCCCCTCAGTAGGTGCGGTAGCGATAGCCACCACTGTATGTCGGTGATGGTAGAGTCCAAGAGCGGGAGGCTCGTCTGAAACTGTTCCGACACTGGCTGCCAGCGGAATAGCAAAGCTCTCTGTAAGGGTCGCATATGCGCAAAAGCCCAGGGAATCAGGTCGATGGTAGAAGCCATGGTCCCCAGGACCTGGAGATAGTCCCATGCCATAGGAAGCGGAAGCGAGAGCAGGTTGCGCACTTGATCCATAAGCTTGATTGCCTGAACGTATGGCAGGAACAGCTTGCTGACCCGGGTATCGAAGCGCGTCCCCAGAAATTCCAACACCTGGGACAGCTGGAGGTTGCTTTTGGGAAAATTGACTATCCAGCCGAGAGAGGTAAGGAGAGCCAGGACTCGGTCGACCACCTGACGACAGAGAATCTCCGATTTGGCCCGCACGAGCCAGTCGTCCAGATAAGGATGGACCAGGACTCCTTCTCGTCGGAGGGCGGCCGCCACCACCACCATGACCTTGGTGAAAGTGCGAGGCGTGGTGGCTAGGCCGAAAGGCAGCACCCGGAACGTAAAATGCTGGTCCAGAATGTGGAAGCGAAGGTACTTCTGATGCTCATGACGAATCAGGATGTGTAGGTAGGCCTCCATCTAGTCGAGAGACGCCAGAAATTCGCCGGAGTGGACCGCCACTATGACCGCCCTCAGGGTCTCCATCTGAAAATGTGGCACCTTGAGGGCCCGGTTGACTCTTTTGAGGTCCAAGATTGGATGGAAGGAACTGTCCTTTTTCAGAACTATGCACTTGTTAGAATGTTTTAGTTATATGTATATATCACACCCTGTTAAATGTAAACCGACATGATGTGACTCAAGTCATGAATGCCGGTATAATAAAAACACTAAATAAATAAATAACTACAAAGTAGATGGAATACTGGCCTGCGCCAACTTCGTCTGCCGGGACTGGGACAATGGCTCCCAGTCCCTGGAGCCTGGTGAGGGTTTGCTCCATGGTCGCCCGCTTCAAAGGTCCGCAAGGAGAAACTCGTGCAAATCCGGCAGATCTCGAGCAAATTCTCGAGGACCCACTGGTCTGACGTAATTCTGGCCCACTCCTCGTAAAACAGGGCGAAACGACCACCGAGGTTGGGAACGGAGGAATGGGCCGGCCGAATCTCATTGGGAAGCCGGCTTGGGCGTGGGGCGCTCAGAAGCCCCATCTCGGAAGGACCGGCGTCCCCGAAAGGACTGGGACCAAGACTGGGATCTGGAGGAATAACCTCTGGTAGAGGTCCCGTGCCCGAGCATTAAATCTACGCTGGCCCCTGAAGCGGGAATGAGAGGGAACAAAGGCTCTCGTCTGTTTCGGACGGTCCTCAGGCAGTTTATGAATCTTATTCTCACCGAAGGAGTTAATAAGCTGTTCAAGGTCCTCACCAAAGAGCAACTTACCCTTAAAAGGCAGAGTGCCCAACCTAGACTTGGAAGACGGATCTGCTGACCACGTGCGTAGCCAGAGGAGACGTCTGGCTGAGACCGCCGAAGCCATTGCCTGGATGCGGAGGAGGATGCGGAGGAGGTTGTACAGAGCATCCGCCCCATACGCTATGGCGCCTTCCAATCGTTCAGCCTGCTCCGCCTCTGCAGACGGGAGGTCCTGGGTGCCGAGTAATTGTTGGACCCACCTAAGGCTTGCCCGCTGCATGAGACTGCTGCAGATCGTTGCCCGAACTCCCAGGACCAGAACTTCGAAGATACGTTTGAGGTGGAATTCAAGCTTGCGATCCTGCACGTCCTTCAGGGCCATGGCTCCCACCACTGGGATAGTGGTGTGCTTGGTAACAGCAGAGACCGAAGAATTCACCGTGGAAATTTTCAGCATGTCTAGGCAGTCCTCAGGGAGAGGATACAGCTTGTCCATAGCTCTCCCTACGCGAAGCCCCGCTTCGGGAGCTTCCCATTCCCGGAGTAGGAGCAACTTGTGCATTGGATGGAAGGGAAAGGCGTAGGCGGAAGCCCTAAGTCCCGCCAAGACCGGGTCCATATGCGCAGGCAGCATGGCAGTAAGAGTATCCGCCGGGGGCCCCTTGATCCCTAGCTCCTGAAGTACAAAGGGAATTAGGGGCTCCAGCTCCTCCCGTTGAAATAATCGTAGCACCCGGGGGGCGTGTCTGCTAAATCCGCATCTGGATCTTGGACCATCGGAGGAGCCGCACCCTGACAGAGCCGCGGGGGTGAGCGGAGGGGACAGCCGCAGAATCTTGGCAGGCAGAGAACCTGAGGAAGGGTCCCCCTCCTCTTGCAAGCTGGCCAGGTAAGATTTGTGCATTAGAAGCACAAACTCAGAAAAACGTGGCCTGGCCTTGCCGGAGGGGAGGGGGGTCAAGGTCCACCTTCTGGGGCCGCACGGGGCTCAAATCGGGGGGGGGGGGGGCGAAAAATTCAACTCCTCACTCTCCTGCAGTCCCGAATCGGGGGCTGCTGAAACTCCCAAAATGGCCACCATTCCCGCGGTTTGCCGGCCCGGGATTGGCCTGGCCATGCGTTGGGAGGTTCGACCCCGGGCTGGCGTTTTAGTTGCTGTCGGGGAGGGGCCTTCCCCACCTGGCAGACAGGCAGAGCAAAATCCCTCGCGCGAAAGACATGACGAGGGCTCTCCACATGTGAGGCATCCGTGTGAACGCGGCATTCTCTGTGAGGGGAAGCCGCGAGCAGAGAGAAATCCGCTGATCTAGGCTGCCGGGAGGAGCGGAGGCAGCGGATCGAACCCTGCTCGCTCCTCACCAAAAAAACCTGAGCTGCTGGCAACAAATCAGAAAAATGCCCAAAATCAAAAGTACACCGTTTGTTTATTTTTTTTTTTGTTTTTTTGTGGTGATTCTTCACCTAGGGGAATGGCACATCCCTATGCACTACCGGGGAAGAGACATCCCGGGGCTAAGCAGCCAGGTAAGGGGGGGGGGGGGGGTGTGACTGGACCACCAGTTTCACCCCACCTGAAGATCACCGGGAAAGGGGCCCAGGCTACTGAATGCAAGGGGCAAGCCCCCTGGGTCCCGCAAGAGCGAGGAGACAGCGCTGTCTCCTGTGAAGATTTTTTTTTTTTTGTAACTAAAAGACAATAAAGTACTTGCTTGATCTTGGATAAAGAAATGAAGGAGATAACCCGCCAAAAAAGGGCTAACTATGACAGATCAGGGAACCGCAGGGTGAGCTGTCGCATCTGCTGGAGACAGACAAATACTGAAGGGCTGCAGGGTAGGCTCTGTCCTGATATAGGACACCCTTTCAGTTTTGGTCTGTCTCCATCTGCTGGACAGGAGGCTCAACCCACGGTCTGGACTAATCCGGGTACTTACAGGGAACAAGATCTGAAGCATATATTGCTGCAAGAGGGAGCCCCTCACCTATACAATAACAAGGTCTAAGGTAATGCTGCTGCAAGAGGGATCGTCTCACCTATACTGGCGGTGATTCAAAACCAAGGAGTCTGGACTCATCTGGGTACGTACAAGGTCTAAGGTAATGCTGCTGCAAGAGGGAGCCCCTCATCTGTACAATAACAAGATATGAGGCAATGCTGCTGCAAGAGGGAGCCCCTCACCTGTACAATAACAAGATATGAGGCAATGCTGCTGCAAGAGGGAGCCCCTCATGTGTACAATAACAAGGTCTAAGGCAATGCTGCTGCAAGTGGGAGCCCCTCACCTGTACAATAACAAGATATGAGGCAATGCTGCTGCAAGAGGGAGCCCCTCACCTGTACAATAACAAGATATGAGGCAATGCTGCTGCAAGAGGGAGCCCCTCATGTGTACAATAACAAGGTCTAAGGCAATGCTGCTGCAAGTGGGAGCCCCTCACCTGTACAATAACAAGATATGAGGCAATGCTGCTGCAAGAGGGAGCCCCTCACCTGTACAATAACAAGGTCTAAGGCAATGCTGCTGCAAGAGGGAGCCCCTCACCTGTACAATAACAAGGTCTGAGGCAATGCTGCTGCAAGAGGGAGCCCCTCACCTGTACAATAACAAGGTCTGAGGCAATGCTGCTGCAAGAGGGAGCCCCTCACCTGTATAATAACAAGGTCTAAGGCAATGCTGCTGCAAGAGGGAGCCCCTCACCTGTACAATAACAAGGTCTGAGGCAATGCTGCTGCAAGAGGGAGCCCCTCACCTGTACAATAACAAGATATGAGGCAATGCTGCTGCAAGAGGGAGCCCCTCATCTGTACAATAACAAGATATGAGGCAATGCTGCTGCAAGAGGGAGCCCCTCATCTGTACAATAACAAGTTATGAGGCAATGCTGCTGCAAGAGGGAGCGCCTCACCTGTACAATAACAAGGACTGAGGCAATGCTGCTGCAAGTGGGAGCCCCTCACCTGTACAATAACAAGATATGAGGCAATGCTGCTGCAAGAGGGAGCCCCTCACCTGTACAATAACAAGATATGAGGCAATGCTGCTGCAAGAGGGAGCCCCTCACCTGTACAATAACAAGATATGAGGCAATGCTGCTGCAAGAGGGAGCCCCTCACCTGTACAATAACAAGGTCTGAGGCAATGCTGCTGCAAGAGGGAGCCCCTCAACTGTACAATAACAAGATATGAGGCAATGCTGTTGCAAGAGGGAGCCCCTCATCTGTACAATAACAAGATATGAGGCAATGCTGCTGCAAGAGGGAGCCCCTCACCTGTACAATAACAAGATATGAGGCAATGCTGCTGCAAGAGGGAGCCCCTCATCTGTACAATAACAAGATATGAGGCAATGCTGCTGCAAGTGGGAGCCCCTCACCTGTACAATAACAAGGTCTGGATCTCATTCTTAGGACAGGTATGTTGGTTACAAATTCAATCACTCAGCTTTCCTGCTCATTCTCCTCTGAATACTTGCATTGTACCAGAAATATTGTGGAGTTGCAAATTCTCACCTGTGAGTGCGTCCTAATGATATGGTACTTTACTCCGCTTTCTGAGCTGAATTCCTTGTGACACAAAAGGCATCGATATTTGCCAATGGAGGGACTCCCCTGTAAGGCAAGAAGCGGGGTCAGTGTCTGACTGGCAGAGCAGAATTTACAGGCCGCGGTCTGAAGGATTAACATCTCTTATTCCTCCTCCCTTACTTTCCATGGTGCAGAGGAAACGCTGCGTGCCCAACTAGTCACATGACTTCCCAGCCCCCGGCTGAAACGTGGCCACGTTTCACAGCGCAATGGAAACCGAAGTGTAGAAAAGGTGACCTCCATCCCCACCCTCCCCCATGCAGGAGGCCGTACCTTAGCACAATTGGCGAGATGGGCCTTCAGACCAGACACGCTGGAATACACTGCTCCACAGTGCTGCAAGGCAAGAGAGAGAGTCGCAGACAAGTGCAGGCTGCCAAGGCCTCCTCAAGAGATACATTCAAGCAAGAAGAGTCGCGGACAATTCCTCCCAGACTCTCTCCGTCCCCTACTGCCCCCACCCCTCACCCCATCCTGCCCGGCTGCATCTGTTCTGCTACTTCAAGTAAGGAACAAAGCCGCCTCCATACGTGATTGGGGCAGCAGATATGGCCTTGCTCCTTGACGTCATTCTTCCACTTTTCCAGCAGTCGGGGGTTAATCTCGGGAAGTCCTGGTCGGGTGTAGTTTAACTGGAAAAGAAGCAGCGAGTCAGTGCCAGGACTCTGCACCTATGGAAAAAATCTTTATTGCATAACATCCAGCAAGCCAGAGTCAAACACATCAGAGACTTTAAACAGATTACAGTTAGGATCTGAATGTATCCCCTGGCATGGGACAGCAGTGCAGATGCTGTAGATCTCCTCCCCTGGAATGGGGCAACATTGTAGGTGCTGCAGAGTTCCTCCCCTGGCACAGGCAATAGAGCAGACCCTGCAGGGCTCCTTCCCTGGCATAGGGTGGCAGAGAAGTTGCTGCATGATTCCTCCCCTTGTATGAAAAAGCAGTGCAGGTACTGCATGGATCCTCCCCTGACATGGGGCAGCAGCAAAGATGCTGCATGGCTCCTCCCCTGGCATGAGGCAGCAGTGCAGGTGCTGCATGGCTCCTCTCCTGGTATGGGATGGCAGCACAAGTGCTGCATGGTTCCTACAGTGGCATGAGGCAGCTGTGCAGGTGCTGCATGGCTCCTCTCCTGGTATGGCTCCTCTCCTGGTATGGACGGCAGCACAAGTGCTGCATGGCTTCTCCCCTGGCATGAGGCAGCAGTGCAGGTACTGCATGGCTCCTCTCCTGGTATGGGACGGCAGCACAAGTGCTGCATGGCTTCTCCCCTGGCATGAGGCAGCAGTGCAGGTGCTGCATTGCTCCTCTCCTGGTATGGGACGGCAGCACAAGTGCTGCATGGCTCCTCCCCTGGCATGAGGCAGCAGTGCAGGTGCTGCATGGCTCCTTCCCTGGCATGGGACAGCAGTGCAGGTGCTGCATTGCTCCTCTCCTGGTATGGGATGGCAGGACAAGTGCTGCATGGCTCCTTCCCTGGCATGGGACAGCAGCACAAGTGCTGCATGGCTCCTTCCCTGGCATGAATCAGCAGTGCAGGTGCTGCATGGCACCTCTCCTGGCATGAGACAGAATGGAGAAATTACTTACCTGATGATTTCATTTTTCTTAGTGTAGACAGATGGACTCAGGACCAATGGGTTATGCTCCCTTGCCAGCAGCTGGAGACGGAGTCAGGTTTCCAAGATGTTGTCACCCTAAATTCACCCCTTTAGTGACCTCAGCACTTCAGTATTCTCTTCAAAAGCCACCGTGGACATACTAATGAAAAAACTTGATTAAAAATATGATTAAAAATGGATAACTAACTGTATTCAACCAATCAAACACTGAACTCCAGTAAGAATAGAGATGCCCTGATCTAGGGACTGGATGATGGCTTACTCATAATCTCTAGGAATCAATATCCACTCCCCGGGCAAATCCTTTGGCACTCTTCTTGGGCAGTCATGGGCGGGATGTTGAGTCCATTTGTCTACACTAAGGAAAATGAAATGATCAGGTAAGTAATTTCTCCATTTCCTAGTGTGAAGCCAGATGGACTCAGGACCAATGGGATGTACAAAAGCTACTCTCAAACCGGGTGGGAGGCTGTCTGCGGTCCGGGTAACACTGCTCTTGCAAAGGCTGTGTCCTCTCGGGCCTGTACATCCAGGCGACAGAACCTGGAGAAGGTGTGCAAAGAGGATCAAGTCACCACTCGGCAGATACTGACGGGAGTCAGCAGTCTAGCTTCCGTCCATGAGACCGCCTGAGCCCTACTGGAACGAGCTTTAACCTGAGAAGGTAATGGCTTTCCTGCCTCCACATAGGCTCCCATGACCTCCTCCTTAATCCAGCAAGATATGGTAGCCCGCAAAGCTGGTTCATCCTGCTTCTTTCAACTGTGAAAGACAAACAGGTGGTGCCGTCTATCAGACCAGTTCTGAAACCTACAGATACCGCATCAAAAGTCTACCAACATTCAAATGTCGGTGGAGATGGCATTCTTCTGCGTCTTTGTGCTTATCTAGGGATGGCAACACAATGGACTGATTCAAATGAAACTCCGAGACTACCTTGGGTAAGAAGGATGAAACAATACGAAGCTATAATGCTCCTAGAGTCATCCGGAGGAACGGTTCCCAACACGACAATGCCTGCAGTTCAGAGATGCAACATGCTGAGCATATAGCCACCAGGAACACCATTTTCAAGGTTAATAAATACAAGGAAAGACTGTGCAGCAACCGAAAGGAGGGGCCTACTAAGAACTGCAATACTAGATTAAGATTCCACAAGAGAACTGGCCACCGTAGGGGTGGCTGCAGGTGCTTTACCCTTTTCAGAAAATGGGCCAGGTCCAGATGAGCCGACAGGCAGGTTCCATTCACCTCGCCCTTGAAACAGGAGAGAGCCGCGACCTGGACCTTCAACGAGTTAAGGGTCAAACCTTTATTCAAGCCATCCTGCAAACATTCCAGAATTAGTAGGATTTTGATCACCTGAGGGGGGACACCACATTCCTCGCACCAGGCCTCAAATACTCTCCAGACCTGCACATATGCTAGGGATGTAGAGAGCTTCCACACATGGAGCAAGATGGTAATTACAGCCACCAAATATCCTCGCTTCATCAGGGAGCCCTCTCAAGGGCCAGACCGTAAAACAGAATTGAATTGGATCTTCATGAAGGACTGGTCCCTGCCAAAGCAGGACCCTGTGCAGTGGGAGGCACAGGGGGTCTCCACCAGGAGTCTCCGCATGGCCGCATACCATGGATGCCTGGGCCAATCTGGAGCTACTAGTAGGACTAATCTCCTGTGGTGCTTGATTCTGCGAATAACCCTGCCCAGCAGGGGCCACAGAGGGAAGGCGTATAGCAACTCTTCTTCCAGCCAGGTCTGAACAAGAGCATCGATCCCCAAGGGACCACTGATCTCTTCTGCGACTGAAGTATCGGGGAACCTTCGCATTGTGAGATGCGGCCAGCAGGTCAATGGAGAGGAGACCCCAGCGATCTACTATCAGCTGAAAGGCTTTGGCCAACAACCCCCACTCTCCTGGATCCAGATTCTCCCTGCTTAGAAAGTCTGCTCTGATGTCTTTTCCTGCAATGTGGGAGGCTGAGATCATCTGTAGATGTATTTCCGCCCATTCCATAAGGAGATCTATCTCCTGTGATACTTGTTGGCTTTTGGTTCCATCCTGGCAGTTGATGTAGGCTATTGATGTTGTGTTGTCCGACATTAAGCAGACCTCTTGACCCTGGAGTCTGTTACTGAATTGTAGACATGCCAATCTGACTGCCCGGGCTTCCAGGCGGTTGATGTTCCAGAGGGCCTCTTCCTTGGTCTAATGTCCCTGGGCCCTCAGTTCCTGACAGTGAACTCCCCAGCCCCAGAGACTCACGTCTGTTGTGAGGACCAGCCAGTTCTGGGAGGACAGGGGTACACCCCTGCTCAAATGAGCTTCCTGCAGCCACCACTGGAGCAGAGAGCATACTCCCATCAGTAAGTGGAAGCGAATAGAATAGTCTTGAGACTGTGGGTTCCAACAAGACAGTAGTGAGCATTGAAGTCGTATATGTGCCCTCGCCCATGGCACTACTTCCAGGATTGCCGCCATCAACATGAGAACTTAGAAATAGCTCCACACCATAAGGTGTGGCATATCGTGCTCATCAACTATCACACTTGGGACATCAACTTCCTTATCTGTGTGGTCAGAAGGAAGAACTTGCCCTGCTTGGTGTCGAACCAGACTCCCAGATATTCCAAGGACTGGGCAGGCTTGAGACTGCTTTTGTCCAGGTTTACGACCCAGCCAAGTCCTTGAAGCAAGGAGGTCACCTGGTTGGTCACCTGGAGACTCTTCCACGGACTTGGCCTGGATCAACCAGTTGACCAAGTATGGCTGCACCAGGATTCCCTCTTTTCTCAATGTTGCCACTACGACCACCATAATCTTGGAAAATGTTCTGGGGGCGGTAGCTAGGCCAAAGAGCAGTGCCCAGAACTGATAATGGCGGCCTAGTACTGCAAAGCATAGGAAATGTTCGTGTTCTTAAGAACATAAGAAATTGCCATGCTGGGTCAGACCAAGGGTCCATCAAGCCCAGCATCCTGTTTCCAACAGAGGCCAAACCAGGCCACAAGAACCTGGCAATTACCCAAACACTAAGAAGATCCCATGCCACTGATGCAATTAATAGCAGTGGCTATTCCCTAAGTGAATTTGATTAATAGCCGTTAATGGACTTCCCTTCCAAGAACTTATCCAAACCTTTTTTGAACCCAGCTACACTAACTGCACTAACCACATCCTCTGGCAACAAATTCCAGAGCTTTATTGTGGGCTGCATAGAGAGAGGAATATTGAGTAAGAAAAGGGAAGTGATTATCCCCTTGTACAGGTCCTTGGTGAGGCCTCACCTGGAGTACTGCATTTTTCCCTATATGCATCAAGGTGATGCATATAGGGAAAAATAACCCATGCTATAATTACATAATGTTGGGTTCCATATTAGGTGCTACAACCCAAGAAAGAGATCTAGGTGTCATAGTGGATAATACATTGAAATCGTCGGTACAGTGTGCTGCGGCAGTCAAAAAAGCAAACAGAAGGTTGGGAATTATTAGAAAGGGAATGGTGAATAAAACGGAAAATGTCATAATGCCTCTATATCGCTCCATGGTGAGACCGCACCTTGAATACTGTGTACAATTCTGGTCGCCGCATCTCAAAAAAGATATAATTGCGATGGAGAAGGTACAGAGAAGGGCTACCAAAATGATAAGGGGAATGGAACAACTCCCCTATGAGGAAAGACTAAAGAGATTAGGACTTTTCAGCTTGGAGAAGAGACGACTGAGGGGGGATATGATAGAGGTGTTTAAAATCATGAGAGGTCTAGAACGGGTAGATGTGAATCGGTTATTTACTCTTTCGGATAGTAGAAAGACTAGGGGGCACTCCATGAAGTTAGCATGGTGCACATTTAAAACTAATCGGAGAAAGTTCTTTTTTACTCAACGCACAATTAAACTCTGGAATTTGTTGCCAGAGGATGTGCTTAGTGCAGTTAGTATAGCTGTGTTTAAAAAAGGATTAGATAAGTTCTTGGAGGAGAAGTCCATTACCTGCTATTAAGTTCACTTAGAGAATAGCCACTGCCATTAGCAATGGTAACATGGAATAGACTTAGTTTTTGGGTACTTGCCAGGTTCTTATGGCCTGGATTGACCACTGTTGGAAACAGGATGCTGGGCTTGATGGACCCTTGGTCTGACCCAGTATGGCATTTTCTTGTGTTCTTATGTTCTTACTTGCTAACTTCATGGAGTGCCCCTAGTCCTTCTATTATCCGAAAGAGTATATAACCAATTCATATCTACTCGTTCAAGACTTCTCATGATCTTAAAGACCTCTATCATATCCCCCCTCAGCTGTCTCTTCTCCAAGCTGAACAGCCCTAACCTCTTCAGCCTTTCCTCATAGGGGAGCTGTTCCATTCCCTTTATCATTTTGGTTGCCCTTCTTTGTACCTTCTCCATCGCAACTATATCTTTTTTGAGATGCGGCGACAGAGGCATTATGACATTTTCCGTTTTATTCACCATTCCCTTCCTAATAATTCCTAACATTCTATTTGCTTTTTTGACTGCTGCAGCACACTGAGCCGACGATTTTAAAGTATTATCCACTATGATGCCTAGATCTTTTTCCTGGGTGGTAGCTCCTAATATGGAACCTAACATCGTGTAACTACAGCAACGGTTATTTTTCCCTATATGCAACACCTTGCACTTGTCCACATTAAATTTCATCTGCCATTTGGATGCCCAATTTTCCAGTCTCACAAGGTCTTCCTGCAATTTATCACAATGTGCTTTTGATTTAACTACTCTGAATAATTTTGTATCATCCACAAATTTGATAACCTCACTCATCGTATTCTTTAGATAGGGAACAGACCAGTGCATCCACTTTAGGGAAACGCAAACATTCTCTCGCTGTCGGATCCAGTGGATAAAGAACTTCTAACACTTGACCCCCTTTAAAACTTTCTTCTGGGACATCTCATTCCATGTCAATCAACTCCTGGACGGATTCCAGTACTGGAAAGTAGCAAGAGGCTTTCCATAGGGAAATCAGAATGGGATTCTTCTTTGGTTCCGTCAGAGTCCGCCCCAGGAACTCCCAGCATCTTCAGGGTCTTGAAAACCAGGCCAGCAATTTGTCTCTATGGAAAATCCACAACATGGTCCGATAGAGTTCTAAACCAGGGGGAATTTCCCCATCTTCCAAGGAATCTGTATCCTCCTCTTCATCCGTGCCACCCGGGTCCCTGCCAGGGATACCCTTGGTGAGGCGAGGTGTGCCTCGAGGTCTGCCGATAGGACTGTGAGAGGGAGGGCTTACCAGCTGAGGTTCTGTCCGGACAGGGGCACGTGAGGCAGCAGACTGCACCTGTACAAAGGCTTTAAGGCCCTGGAAAAATTCCACCCAAGAGAATGCGGCCGGGTCCGTGCTTAGCCCAGGAGGTACTGAGGTAGGTGCTGCTAATTTTCCTCTCCTATGGCTGACCCAGTCCCATGGGTACTCAGATCTGGGGTACTTCCAGTTAAAGCTGTGGCTAACCCAACCTCTGAATGGGAGGAGCCGGGCTTAGCAAAGTCCGGGGTGGCCAATTCTCCCTGGGCTTCCTCAGAGTGCCGACATAAGTTGGAATTTATTTATTTATTTATTTATTTAACATTTTTATATACCGACATTCATGAAAAAATATCATATCATATCGGTTTACAAGGAACAAAGAAATAACATAACATTAACTGGTGGAAGTTTAAAGTTACAATAAAACAGGGGTATATAACTGGGAAGGAAGAGCATAGAGGGGGACAGATAACTCATGAACTAATTACAACGAGGAAGAAGTTGTAATTAGTAATTGTAATAAAAAGTGGAATCCAGGTTAGATTGTGAAGCCCTAATATGACAAGCAGTGCAGACAGAAAGGCGCTTATGTTTCTTGGCTGCTGGAGCCATTGACAGCAGTAACTTTGTGTTCTGTCGGCTCGCGCTTAAAATTTTATGCGCACAGATTTCGGGTGCCTATGCAGGCTGTAGCAAGGCACATGCACAGCCCTTGCATTCAGCTTTACTTGCATTCTGTGCCTAGCAAGTTGTGCACATATGTACACGCATGATGTTATGTGCGCAGCGTTATGTGCACAAGATGACGTTGCCACAGCCTACCACACAGTGGTGCCGAGCAAGCCTAAAGCGGGGCCTAGCCCACTGGGGGGCCAACTCAATCTGCTTGGAGGCCCACTTCCCCTTACCCCAACGGAATCGGGAATGGCGTCGGTACGGCGTGCCGAGCAAGGAGACCAGAGGAAGTCTTACCGAAAACCCCTCCAAACATCTCTCAATCGGGAGGGAAAGGAAAATTCGTTTCTTACCTGATAATTTTCGTTCCTGTAGTACCACGGATCAGGTTGAACAAAGGGAATAGATGCCAATAGTCTTAAAATAATCCTTTATTGAAGTGGAGACACAAAGGTAGCCCGACTCAGGCCGAGTTTCGCCGTATCAAGACGGCTGCCTCAGGGGCTAAAACATAAATAAAAATCATATAAATACATCATTATCTAATAATAATCAAATAAAATAGTGATCAAAAAACAATTTATCTATGTGTGTATGTATATAATAATGGTGACACATAGCTCATTTTGTACAGGAACTAAAAATATAAAATTTTTATTATAAAATATGATGTAAAAATATAGCTGATAAAGATTGAATAAACTCACAGTTAACACAAATGCATAGAAACATTGCACTTTATATCAGCTTTGTTATTTAACAATTTACTTTCGACAGTTTCCACTTATTTATTTGTTCCATTACACACACCAATTTAAATAATTAATAATATATCCACAAGTCATTAATTGACACGTCAGGTATACAAATGACATTATTTGATTATTAATAAATTATTAATGTATACATACCTTTGTACATACAAGTTTCATTGTCCACTTATCAATTTTTATTATTTGAATGAAAGCCCTACATAATATTGCCATCCTTTTCTTGCACATTTACAGATATATCACCTTCGCTGGTCATATAATTACATATGATCCTTCATACACAAACTTTTTAATTTGTGTACAAAAGAGAATACATGTAAGGTAAAACCATCTTTTATTATCAATTTTTTATGCATTTGTGTTAACTGTGAGTTTATTCAATCTTTATCAGCTATATTTTTACATCATATTTTATAATAAAAATTTTATATTTTTAGTTCCTGTACAAAATGAGCTATGTGTCACCATTATTATATACATACACACATAGATAAATTGTTTTTTGATCACTATTTTATTTGATTATTATTAGATAATGATGTATTTATATGATTTTTATTTATGTTTTAGCCCCTGAGGCAGCCGTCTTGATACGGCGAAACTCGGCCTGAGTCGGGCTACCTTTGTGTCTCCACTTCAATAAAGGATTATTTTAAGACTATTGGCATCTATTCCCTTTGTTCAACCTGACGGCTTTTATAGATCGCCTTCCTTTGTGTTTTTTGGTACCACGGATCAGTCCAGACTCCTGGGTTTTGCCCCCCCCCCTCTAGCAGATGGAGACAGAGAAGTTTTCAAAACAAAACTCCGCCTTATATAGGATGATGCCACCTACCGTCCGGCAGTATCTTCACTCTCCTGAGCACTTTGCCTATCAGCGGCCAAGGAGGGAAGACGTCCAGCAGCACGTTGGTCGGCCAGGGCAGCACTAGGGCATCTACCCCTTCTGCTCCTGTTTCTCTGCGGCGACCAAAGAAGCACGGAGCCTTGGCGTTCTGAAACGTTCCCATGAGATTTATTTATTTTTATTTTATTTAGAGTTTTTATATACCGGCAATCATGAAAACATATCTTGCTGGTTTACATAGAATGGGGGTGCAATAAAATACATAGAACTTAAGAACAAAGAACTAGAACTGTGGTGACAGAAGGTACAGTTACATTTAACAAGGTGGCCAAACTTGGAGTAGGAAAAATAGAAAAGAGGATAGAAAATGGTTAAACAATATACAATTTAAATGTAGTATACAAAATAGATAAATGTTATAAACAAACGGCAAGGTGATTTAGGAGTTATTGGATTGTGTCATTGAGTTGTGTCCGGAAAGGCTTGCTTGAATAACCATCAGGGATCTAGGCAGAGATCTAACCATCAGAGATCTAGGCAGGGTATGCCCCACGTGTCACATATGAGCTCGAAAGCTTCGTCTGCAAGCTCCCATTCCCTGGGATTGAGGGGGTGCCAACTGAGAAAGTCCACCTGAACGTTATCGACTCCTGCTATGGGAGACGCTGCAATACTTACTAAATGCTTCTCCGCCCAGCTGATCAGCTGCCGGGCTTCCATGGCCACTGGCTGGCTCTTGGTTCCTCCTTGGCGATTGATATAAGCCACCATGGTCGCATTGTCGGAAATAATTCTGACTTCCCCTGGAGGAGAGGGCAGAATGCTTGCAACGATAACCACACTGCCCTGGTTTCCAGATGATTGATCGACCACTGAGATTCTTCCTGGGACCATTGTCCCTGCAAAGACTTCCTCAAGCAAACCGCTCCCCAACCAGAGAGGATGGCGTCCGTGGTCACCACTGTCCATTCGGGCCCCTCCAGGGGAACTCCTCGGGATAAGTTGTCCAAGATAAGCCACCAATTGAGACTGGAGCGCGCCGTATCCATAAGAGGAAGAGGTAAATGAAACTGTTCGGAGACTGGATTCCAATGCAAAAGCAATGCTGACTGTAAAAAATGCATATGAGCAAAGGCCCAGGGCACCAGCTCCAGGGTGGAAGTCATGGAACCGAGAACCCGCAAATAATCCCACACTCTGGGGAGACAGTTGGCCAATAAGTCCTGCATTTGTCCTTGTAGCTTGACAATTCGGTCCGAGGTAAGGAACACTCTCCCCTATTGAGTGTCAAATAGAGCTCCTAAAAACTCCAAAGACTGGGTGGGCACCAGTCTGCTCGTGGCTAAGTTGATCACCCAACCCAGTGATCGCAGGAGTTGAAGCACTTTGCGAATTGCCAACTGGCCGAGCGACTCCAACTTTGCCTGAATTAGCCAGTCATTCAGGTATGGATGCACCAGGAACCCCTCTCTGCACCAATGAGCCGCCACCACAACCATTATCTTGGTAAACGTTCTGGGCGCGGTGGCAAGACCAAAGGGCAAAGTTCGAAACTGAAAATGGCGACCCATCACCAAGAACCTCAGAAACATCAGGTAGTCAGCCCGAATGTCTATGTGAAGATACACTTCCGTTACGTCCAGTAATGCCTTAAACTCTCCTTTTCTTACCGAGGCAATGACTGACCGTAACGTCCATGCGAAAACGTGGCACCCTGAGGCAGCATTTTATGAGCTTCAAATCCAGAATGGGTCGGAAGGACCCCTCTTTTTTGGGGACTATGAAGTAAATGGAATAACGCCCTTTTCGCTGCTCCACCTGAGGAACCGGGGTGATGGCGCTGAGTTACAGAAGGCGTTGCAAGGTATCTTGTACTGCCTACCGTTTCTCTTCATAACCACATGGAGAGACCAGAAACCGCTCCGGAAGGCTGTATGCAAAATCTAAAGCATAGACTTGATTTATCACAGTAAGGACCCACTGGTCCGACGTCACCTTGACCCATTCCTCATAAAACAGGGACAATCTGCCCCCGACAACTGGAACCGAGGAATGGGTCGGCGTCCCTTCATTGGGAAGACTTGGCCCCAGATGTGGACTGGGTAGCCCCAGTTCTGCCAAAGCATCGGCCACAAAAGGGCTGAGACCAGGACTGTTGGCGCCTGGACGCTTGCCGAAAGGAAGAAGCTGGAGCTCTGGATGGATGAAATCACTGATTCCCTCTGAATCGAGACTGTGAAGAAAAGGAGCCCCTCGACTTGGACCTATCCTCTGGCAGTCGGTGAACCTTGTTCTCCCCCAGGGATTGAATCATATCCTCGAGGTCCTTGCCAAAAAGCAATTTACCCTTGAAAGGCAATGACCCCAGCTGAGCCTTGGAGGAAATATCCACCGACCAGTTTCTTAACCACAGGAGCCGACGAGCCGAGACTGCCGACACCATGGATCTGGCCGAAGTCCGTAACAGATCATAGAGTGCATCTGCACTATAAGCGATCGAAGCTTCCAGACGCCCTGCTTGCTGTGCTTCTGCATCGGAAAGACCAGCATTAGCCTGTAACTGCTGAACCCAGCGAAGGCCCGCTCGCAAGGCAAAATTGCTGCACATAGCTGCCCGCACGCCCAGTGCAGAGACTTCAAAAATTTTCTTGAGCTGCAGCTCCAACTTTCTATCCTGCAGGTCCTTCAGGGCTGTAGCACTCGTAACCGGGATTGTGGTCTTTTTGGTGACTGCGGACACTGCCGCGTCCACCTTGGGCACCCGCAGTATGTCAATTGCTTCCTCCAGAAGAGGATATAGCTTATGCATAGCCTTGCTAACTTTCAATTCCAGATCCGGGGTATCCCACTCTCTATATTGCAAGTCCGTGGCAGAAAAATGAAAAGGAAAGGAAGTAGCCGGGCCCCTCAGACCCAACAACACTGGGTCCATGGCCCCTAGCCTGGACTCCTCTGGCGGCCCATCTATGCCTAACTCTCAGAGTATGGCAAGGATACGTGGAGCCAACTCCTCCCTCCTAAACAGATGGACCACCTTAGGGTCATCTCCTTCCACAATGTGAGAGCCTCGTGCTGGATCCTGGGGATGTTGATCAGGGTCTGTATCCACCCCCATCTGAGGCTTGCCCTGCGGGTCCTGGTCCCCTGGGTCTGTATCCTGACCCGTGGAATCAGTATCGGTCTGATGAGCCCCTGTACACAAAGGGGGGCGGATTTTCAGAGCCCTGCTCGCCGGGAAGCCTATTTTACATAGGCCTCCCGGCGCGCGCAGAGCCCCGGGACTCGCGTAAGTCCCGGGGTTCTCCGAGGGGGGCGTGTCGGGGGCGTGTCGGGGGGGGGCGGGCCCGGTCGTCGCGGCGTTTCGGGGGGCGTGTCGGCGGCGTTTTGGGGGCGGGTACGGGGGTGTGGCTACGGCCCGGGGCGGTCCGGGGGCGTGGCCGCGCCCTCCGTACCCGCCCCCAGGTCGCGGCCCGGCGCGCAGGAGGCCCGCTGGCGCGCGGGGATTTACGCCTCCCTCCGGGAGGCGTAAATCCCCCGACAAAGGTAAAGGGGGGGTTTAGACAGGGCCGGGCGGGTGGGTTAGGTAGGGGAAGGGAGGGGAAGGTGAGGGGAGGGCAAAGGAAAGTTCCCTCCGAGGCCGCTCCGATTTTGGAGCGGCCTTGGAGGGAATGGGGGTAGGCTGCGCGGCTCGGCGCGCGCCGGCTATACAAAATCCATAGCCTTGCGCGCGCCGATCCAGGTTTTTAGCAGCTCCGCGCGTATCTACTAAAATCCAGCGTACTTTTGTTTGCGCCTGGAGCGCAAACAAAAGTAGGCTATTCGCGCGCCTTTTAAAATCCGCCCCAGGGTGATTAGGTTTGGAGGACCAGAGACTCCCTTACACTTAGACCGCTTTCGAGAAAGAGACTTAAGACCACTAGAGGAAGTTTTACCCCCAGCCTGCAGCTTCCCTTCTGACTTTAAAAGCCTTTTGGAGAAATAAAATAAAGTCCGAGGAGGAGGAGGAGTCAGAAGCCCCCTCAGGGTTATCCTCCGCTGCAGGTGAGAGAGGCTGTAAAGGTTCGCTCCCTCCAGGAAACCCTGGCTGAGGAGAGAGAGGAGGTGGGAGAATCCCCTCCCCCATAGCTGCACGAGTCGCTGATCTAAAAGACTCCAAAATGGCCTCCGTCCCCGCGCTCAGCGGGGACGGATCTGCCTCAGCTGATCTCGGTGCAGCTAACACTGAAGGAGCTCGGGCAGCCTTGCCTTTAACCATTTTCCCGGCCCCCGAGGATCCCTCCCCCCGGGAAGACACGCCGAGCACAGCCCCTCCCGAGAAAGACTCGTGCGGGCCGAGCCACATGCGCGGCACGCAGACGAGCGCGGCATCAGGCCTGAGAAAGCTAAAATTCAGTTCTGTAAAAAAATAGAAAAATAATCGCGGTCCGCCCAAGCGCCGAGTCAGGGAGGGAAGAGAGAGCCGCAGCGCCGGTGACACTGACAGAAAATGAAAGAAAATCAAAACTTTTTTTTTTTTAAGACTTGCCCAGCCGTGGTCCACGGTCCTGATCCGGCGGGGTGGAGTGAACCGGGCTCCCCGGTGTCGCACCCAGAGCTGCTAAGCTTGGAACAAGAGGGCCCTCGACCCTGTAATGCAGCTGCCTCAACAGCCAGCGGGGGACGGTCCCCTCAGGATCTTACAAATGAAAGTAAAAACGTTTTACCAACCAAAAACCTCTAAAACTCACAGAACTCACTACTCTAACTCCACTAAGTAATCAGCACAGACTGTAGGCCTTGCACCTCCACCATCTGCTGGAGACAGAGAAATACTGCCAGACTGTAGGTGGCACCATCCTGTATGAGGCAGAGTTTTGTTTGGTAAACTTCTCTGTCTCCATCTGCTAGGGGGGGGGGGGGGGGCAAAACCCAGGAGTCTGGACTGATCCAGGTACGTACAGGGAAATCTCTTTTTTTTTTTTTACTTACCTGGGCTCAGCGCTTACTGGCTGAGTACAGAGACAGTCTCCGGCTGCGGGGGGAGAGGGCTTCGGCCATCATTGCGGCGCTCCGCTTCCTGCACCCGCTGCCTTTCAGGTGCTTAAGCAGCAAAGTCCACGCTGGGAACCGGCTACCAGACCTAGGCAAACCTCTGCAGGATCTCGGAAATCACCTCAGGAATTCTGAACCGGGGGAGGGACCTTTAGGTATCACCGAAGGAGAGCGGGGCTCAATTTTTTTCTCCAATTTAAATGTAGAATTTCTCCTTCCAGAAAGTACAGCAATCCCCATAGGGAGAGGTACATCTACCATCTGCTGGAGACAGAGAAATACTGAAGGGCTGAGGTCACTGCAGGGGTGTATGTAGGGTGACGTCAGCTTTGAAATCTGACTTCGTCTCCATCTGCTGGTGGGGGAGCATAACCCATTGGTCCTGAGTCCATCCGGCTACACGCTAGAAAAGCACAAGTGCTGTGTGGTTTCCTGAATCGTTCTGCATTTATTATGCTGACGGTGCCCTGTGCTCCAGGCATTAATGCAGAAGCCGGGGTGCTGGGCCATCACTCACTTGCTTTGTATCTGGTACCAGGTCCTCTTTCATCCTGCGCTTGGTCCATTCTTTGGCCAGCTCATCCTCTGCGATTTCCTGCAGATGGAAGACAGCGACCTGTGCTGACCTGCGACGAACTCTGCCACTGGGGGTTCTCTCAAAATCTTCCAGTGCAGGATCTTCAGGCTTCATAACGGATTCCTCCACTGGCTGAGGGTGGAAAGAAAGGGACGGTCAGAGCCGGGACACAGGAGGGAAATCTGCTTCTACTGCAGGGACCGGGAGGTATGCAGGGGAGGGAAGAGGAAAGAGTGGGGGAGGGAGCGCAGCTGGGGCCGCTCACCACTCTGTGCTCGGATCGCACGTGGTAGTCGTGCCCAGCCTTGGATTTATAGGTCTTGCTGCAGTGGCTGCAGGTGAAGACAGGTTTCTCGCTTTCAGAAATCTCCTTTCCACAGCGCTGCTGGTGGTACTGATAGCCCATCAGGCTGGAGAAGGTGGCCGAACACACCTAAAGGCACAAAGAAGGGCACAATCTGAGCCACCGAGGCAACTACCAACCAAAGCAAGCTGTACTGCAAGACTGAAACAGGGATCATGCGCCGCGGGACAGACTGTGCCGTGACACAGGGGCCACAGGCGTCTGTGCTGCGACCCAAGGGCCTCATGGAGGGGACACATGTCTATGCTGTGACACATGAACCACACACACAGGGGGGGGATACACCCTGAGGGGGCACACGCTAAGGACCACATGCGTCTGTGCCGTGACACAGGGACTGCGCATGCTAAGGAGTCACACGCATCTATGCCGTGATACAAGGACTGCACATACTAGGGAGTCACACGCATCTATGCCGTGATACAAGGACTGCACATACTAGGGAGTCACACGCATCTATGCCGTGATACAAGGACTGCACATACTAGGGAGTCACAGGGACTGTGCATGCTAAGGAGTCACATGCATCTATGCCGTGATACAAGGCCTGCACATACTAGGGAGTCTCATGTCTGTGCCATGACACAGGGACTGAGCGCGCTAGAGGGCCACATGCGTCTACCTTGACACAGGGACCGCACACACTAGGGAGTCACACTCGTCTGTGCCGTGACACAGGGACTGCGCACGCCTCAAGGCCAATGCGTGTGTACTGTGACACAAGGACAGCACATACTAGGGAGTCACATGTCTGTGCCATGACACAGGGACTGCGCACGCTAGAGGGCCACATGCGTCTGTGCCTTGATACAGGAAGTGCGCGTGACGCAGTAGGGGCTATGGGAAGCTGGAATATACATGGGTGGTGCTCTCCAGGTCCTGCTGTAGCGTTACCTCTCTGGGGCATCTCAACTTGCCAAGTTGCTTCAGCACCTTCCTCAATCTCTCTCGCTCATCGTGTTCACTGAGGCCAGAGACATCGGCAGCGGCAGCGGGCTGTTAACAAGAGACCCACACGTGAGACACCTCCCGACCCACCCGCAGGGTCACAGCTCTGCCCCTTCTCTTCACTGGATGCCCTGTGAGAGCGCTCCCTCCCCTCCCTGGAGTCCCTCTTACCTCGTGAGAGCGTTCCCTCCCCTCCCTGGAGTCCCTCGTACCTCGTGAGAGCGCTCCCTCCCCTCCCTGGAGTCCCTCTTACCTCGTGAGAGCGCACCCTCCCCTCCCTGGAGTCCCTCGTACCTCGTGAGAGCGCTCCCACCCCTCCCTGGAGTCCCTCTTACCTCGTGAGAGCGCTCCCTCCCCTCCCTGGAGTCCCTCGTACCTCGTGAGAGCGCTCCCTCCCCTCCCTGGAGTCCCTCTTACCTCGTGAGAGCGCACCCTCCCCGCTCCCTCCCGTCCCTGGAGCCCCTCTTACCTCGTGAGAGCGCTCCCTCCCCTCCCTGGAGTCCCTCTTACCTCATGAGAGCGCTCCCTCCCTCCCTGGAGCCCCTCATACCTCGTGAGAGCGCTCCCTCCCCTCCCTGGAGTCCCTCTTACCTCGTGAGAGCGCTCCCTCCCCTCCCTGGAGTCCCTTGTACCTTGTGAGAGCGCTGCCTTCCCTCTCGGGAGTCCCTCGTACCTTGTTCGAGTGCTCGGCCATCGTATGATAGTTCAGCCCAGCTTTGGACTTGAATTGCTTTTTGCAGTGTTGACACTTCAGGGCATCCTGCAGCTGAATACATGAAAGTCAGGTCTAGAATTAGTGCAAGTCCTGGCTCCTCCCACAAGTGACTGCTCACCAGCCGACTCTCAGTTACTCTGACAGGATATAGAGAAGCTGCACGGACGCAGTGCATGGGCCACGGGCAGAACAAAAAGGAAGGCCAATGCCTGATCCTGGAAGAGCGAGTGCTCAGGCAGGAAAGGAAGGGCCTCGCCTCCATCCCTAAGTCAGGTCCTCCCGGACTGGAGAGGCTGGAGGTGCCGTGAAGGCAGCAGTCATGAGCCCCTTCTCCCCAGAGGGAGCCCATGACTGCCATGATCCAGAAGAAGGCCCTGCGGCACAGCCCCCGCCCAGGACTCTCACCAAGAGAGCAGAGTAGCCAGGTCGGGGTGAGAGAGAAATGTAAAGTAAGGGGAAGCGATCACCCGGGGTGGCTTCTGTGCCAGAATCGGGGCTGAAAGTCCAAAAGCAAGAGAGTGAAGAAAGGAAAACCACGCAAGCAAGGTGCCTGCTCCGAGCGTGTGAGGGAGAGAGAGACCGAGCTGCCGGCCCTCAGCCAGCACCCACCTTCTGACACACATCCATGTGCTTGTAGAGTCCTGCAATGGTCTTCCTGGTGACGGCATCGCAGTTTGGGCAGGTGACCAAGCCCCGCTCGCCAATCTCCCGCTGCCACCTGTCCTCCACGCTCGTCAGCGCGGGGGAGCGGCTCTGACAGGGACGCTGCCCCTCACCATCTCTCCTCCGAGCGGGGGGCGTGCGGGAAGCTGCTGCGAGAGAGCGGGAGACAGGATGACCCACCGTGAGAGCTCTCATACAGAGGGCACTGCAAGACCTAACGAGGAGGGGGTGAGGTATGGATGGAGCAGGACACCAAGTCAGCACAGCTTCCTCTATCCAGAAACCACGAGCTGCGCAGACGGCAGAGTCAGCCGGATAAGTCTGGAGGTAGATTCTGGACTGCACCCGCACCACTGAATATAGCCGGCTAATTTTAGGTCGGCTCCTTGGCACAACCAGGCTTAGCCACCGTAGTCATCCGGCTAACTCTGAATATCAAAGCTGGCCGGTTAACTTAGCTGCATAACTCAACTCCTGCCACTTACGCCCCGAGAACGCCCCTAACTTATCCGGCTCAATTCTAGCTCCCTAACTCAGTGACAGGCGGGAATTCAGAGGGGTCCCAAATATAACTTCAGAGTTAATTCATACACATAACATATAAGAGTTAAAGAAAACTGATATCGAATGTGACAAGACCATTTATATCACTTGTTCTTTCCAGGCTCATATGATGTAACATTAAGTGGTGAGGGTCTGGCTGAAAGAAAAGGATAGTGTATTTGAAATTTAAGCAGATGCACTGAAGGATCTGAGCCTGGAAAGAATAATAAGTGCTATAAATTGTTACATTTCATATAAACTTTGTTAAACTCTTGTACTCTTCTCTGCTGTGTATGAATTTACAATTCTGAAGAAGAGTTTTATCGGTTTTTTTATTTTAGTAGATAGCCAGCTAAATGCTTTCAAATATGGATCTCCATGTAACTAGCAGGCCCGAGTCCCAATCCCAGCCCTGCCACTGACTGCTGTGATGATCCTGCACAAGTCACCTTACCCTCATGTACCTCAGGTGACTGATTTGCAATCACATCTTATCATGTAACTGGCAGGCCCGAGTCCCAATCCCAGCCCAGCCATTGACTCCTGTGATGATCCTGCACAAGTCACCTTACCCTCATGTACCTCAGGTGACTGATTTGCAATCACATCTTATCATGTAACTGGCAGGCCCGAGTCCCAATCCCAAATCCCAGCCCTGCCACTGACTCCTGTGATGATCCTACACAAGTCACCTTGCCCTCATGTACCTCAGGTGACTGATTTGCAATCACATCTTATCATGTAACTGGCAGGCCCGAGTCCCAATCCCAGCCCTGCCACTGACTCCTGTGATGATCCTGCACAAGTCACCTTACCCTCATGTACCTCAGGTGACTGATTTGCAATCACATCTTATCATGTAACTGGCAGGCCCGAGTCCCAATCCCAGCCCTGCCATTGACTCCTGTGATGATCCTGCACAAGTCGCCTTACCCTCATGTACCTCAGGTGACTGATTTGCAATCACATCTTATCATGTAACTGGCAGGCCCGAGTCCCAATCCCAGCCCTGCCACTGACTCCTGTGATGATCCTGCACAAGTCGCCTTACCCTCATGTACCTCAGGTGACTGATTTGCAATCACATCTTATCATGTAACTGGCAGGCCCGAGTCCCAATCCCAGCCCTGCCACTGACTCCTGTGATGATCCTGCACAAGTCGCCTTACCCTCAGGTACCTCAGGTGACTGATTTGCAATCACATCATGTAACTGGCAGGCCCGAGTCCCAATCCCAGCCCTGCCACTGACTCCTGTGATGATCCTGCACAAGTCACCTTACCCTCAGGTACCTCAGGTGACTGATTTGCAATCACATCTTATCATGTAACTGGCAGGCCCGAGTCCCAATCCCAGCCCTGCCACTGACTCCTGTGATGATCCTGCACAAGTCACCTTACCCTCAGGTACCTCAGGTGACTGATTTGCAATCACATCTTATCATGTAACTGGCAGGCCCGAGTCCCAATCCCAGCCCTGCCACTGACTCCTGTGATGATCCTGCACAAGTCACCTTACCCTCAGGTACCTCAGGTGACTGATTTGCAGTCACATCTTATCATGTAACTGGCAGGCCCGAGTCCCAATCCCAAATCCCAGCCCTGCCACTGACTCCTGTGATGATCCTGCACAAGTCGCCTTACCCTCATGTACCTCAGGTGACTGATTTGCAATCACATCTTATCATGTAACTGGCAGGCCCGAGTCCCAATCCCAGCCCTGCCACTGACTCCTGTGATGATCCTGCACAAGTCACCTTACCCTCATGTACCTCAGGTGACTGATTTGCAATCACATCTTATCATGTAACTGGCAGGCCCGAGTCCCAATCCCAGCCCTGCCACTGACTCCTGTGATGATCCTGCACAAGTCACCTTACCCTCAGGTACCTCAGGTGACTGATTTGCAATCACATCTTATCATGTAACTGGCAGGCCCGAGTCCCAATCCCAAATCCCAGCCCTGCCACTGACTCCTGTGATGATCCTGCACAAGTCACCTTACCCTCAGGTACCTCAGGTGACTGATTTGCAATCACATCTTATCATGTAACTGGCAGGCCCGAGTCCCAATCCCAGCCCTGCCACTGACTCCTGTGATGATCCTGCACAAGTCGCCTTACCCTCATGTACCTCAGGTGACTGATTTGCAGTCACATCTTATCATGTAACTGGCAGGCCCGAGTCCCAATCCCAGCCCTGCCACTGACTCCTGTGATGATCCTGCACAAGTCACCTTACCCTCAGGTACCTCAGGTGACTGATTTGCAGTCACATCTTATCATGTAACTGGCAGGCCCGAGTCCCAATCCCAGCCCTGCCACTGACTCCTGTGATGATCCTGCACAAGTCACCTTACCCTCAGGTACCTCAGGTGACTGATTTGCAGTCACATCTTATCATGTAACTGGCAGGCCCGAGTCCCAATCCCAGCCCTGCCACTGACTCCTGTGATGATCCTGCACAAGTCGCCTTACCCTCAGGTACCTCAGGTGACTGATTTGCAGTCACATCTTATCATGTAACTGGCAGGCCCGAGTCCCAATCCCAGCCCTGCCACTGACTCCTGTGATGATCCTGCACAAGTCGCCTTACCCTCAGGTACCTCAGGTGACTGATTTGCAGTCACATCTTATCATGTAACTGGCAGGCCCGAGTCCCAATCCCAGCCCTGCCACTGACTCCTGTGATGATCCTGCACAAGCCGCCTTACCCTCATGTACCTCAGGTGACTGATTTGCAATCACATCTTATCATGTAACTGGCAGGCCCGAGTCCCAATCCCAGCCCTGCCACTGACTCCTGTGATGATCCTGCACAAGTCACCTTACCCTCAGGTACCTCAGGTGACTGATTTGCAATCACATCTTATCATGTAACTGGCAGGCCCGAGTCCCAATCCCAGCCCTGCCACTGACTCCTGTGATGATCCTGCACAAGTCACCTTACCCTCATGTACCTCAGGTGACTGATTTGCAATCACATCTTATCATGTAACTGGCAGGCCCGAGTCCCAATCCCAGCCCTGCCACTGACTCCTGTGATGATCCTGCACAAGTCGCCTTACCCTCAGGTACCTCAGGTGACTGATTTGCAATCACATCTTATCATGTAACTGGCAGGCCCGAGTCCCAATCCCAGCCCTGCCACTGACTCCTGTGATGATCCTGCACAAGTCACCTTACCCTCAGGTACCTCAGGTGACTGATTTGCAATCACATCTTATCATGTAACTGGCAGGCCCGAGTCCCAATCCCAGCCCTGCCACTGACTCCTGTGATGATCCTGCACAAGTCACCTTACCCTCAGGTACCTCAGGTGACTGATTTGCAGTCACATCTTATCATGTAACTGGCAGGCCCGAGTCCCAATCCCAGCCCTGCCACTGACTCCTGTGATGATCCTGCACAAGTCACCTTACCCTCAGGTACCTCAGGTGACTGATTTGCAATCACATCTTATCATGTAACTGGCAGGCCCGAGTCCCAATCCCAGCCCTGCCACTGACTCCTGTGATGATCCTGCACAAGTCACCTTACCCTCATGTACCTCAGGTGACTGATTTGCAGTCACATCTTATCATGTAACTGGCAGGCCCGAGTCCCAATCCCAGCCCTGCCACTGACTCCTGTGATGATCCTGCACAAGTCACCTTACCCTCAGGTACCTCAGGTGACTGATTTGCAGTCACATCATGTAACTGGCAGGCCCGAGTCCCAATCCCAGCCCTGCCACTGACTCCTGTGATGATCCTGCACAAGTCACCTTACCCTCAGGTACCTCAGGTGACTGATTTGCATTCACATCTTATCATGTAATTGGCAGGCCCGAGTCCCAATCCCAGCCCTGCCACTGACTCCTGTGATGATCCTGCACAAGTCACCTTACCCTCAGGTACCTCAGGTGACTGATTTGCAGTCACATCTTATCATGTAACTGGCAGGCCCGAGTCCCAATCCCAGCCCTGCCACTGACTCCTGTGATGATCCTGCACAAGTCACCTTACCCTCAGGTACCTCAGGTGACTGATTTGCAGTCACATCTTATCATGTAACTGGCAGGCCCGAGTCCCAATCCCAGCCCTGCCACTGACTCCTGTGATGATCCTGCACAAGTCACCTTACCCTCAGGTACCTCAGGTGACTGATTTGCAGTCACATCTTATCACCAACAACAGGGCTAATGCTCCCGCCACGACAAGGCCACCCCTCCCATGCCTAATGAGAAGGACCTGCTTCCATCTCTGGAGGCTCCTGTACTGATCAGGCACCAGAGCGGGGATGAGGACTCGTCCTGTCTGTTAGTCAGCAAGTCAGACTCCTGTCTAGGTAAGAGATGTAATGGAAGAGCCAGTTCTTTCTTCACATCTGATGCAGACACAGAATTTCTCTCTGTAGATGCCGCTAAAAGCGCAATTGCTGCCTGGATATTAAGGATACGGCACCTCAGCAGCTTCGTGCGTCGCCACCAGATGTGTGACCCTGCCTCAAATGTCTAGCCAGGGACATATGCCTGAAACTGAAACATATTTTGCTAAATTCTCTCTAATTCTGCCTTGTTTGCTCCTGTAAGAAATGTTTCCATTTGATTTAGATTATTTACATGAAGGTCAGCAGAGGGGATAAACCGAGCAGCTGCAATTACTAGACTGGTCACTGGGTGGCAGCAGCAGCGCATCAGCTCTGAATCCCTCTGCTTTTACCCCAAGGAAAGCTTCGGTGAATGGGCCTGGTCTGCAGATAGTGGCCAATGCTCGCTCCAAGCTTTAAATCATCATTTGGGTCTTGCACACCAAAGAGCAGAGGCCGGCTCAGGGCTGCCCTTATGAATGCATGCCAGGAAGCCCCACATCCTCTCCGGGCAGATGGTATGGGTGGCAATGTGTGTATGAAGAGGCCTGGAAGGCGTCATCCCTGAACTCATCAGCATGACAGGTTTCAGGGTGGCTCCTGCATGAGATGAGAGGCTCGCGTGCTCGCCTAGTCCCTCACAAGGAACTCCTTTTCTACTGCTGCTCCCTGGGCCTTGCTGTACCTGGGGAGTAGGCTGCAGGATCCCTCCTGACGGCAGCCTCGGGGCCTTTCCCTCTCACCTCCTGCATGCTGCTCTTCCCTGCCACCTTCCTGGCACGGTTCGCTTTAGCACGATCTTCTACTTTTGCAAGACCTGTTGGGAGAATGAAATTCAGAGAGCACAGGGCGGGCAGCTCACATGCGCTGTGGCAGAATGGGAGACGCAAAGAACAGAAGCCACTACAATCACAATTTGAAAGATCAGCTGCCTGCAGGGCCATTCCTCCCCGCTGTTTATTACCTTGCTGCTGGCAATTTATTTAACTTTTCCTAGATATACTCTTGATTGGCTTTACTTATATAGTCTTACGCAGCACAGAAATCTATAAAGCAAAGACATGGAATGAAATCAGACTCAAACCTTCCCAACTGCACAGTGAGCGGGTGAACCCTGAGGCAGGAACTGGCAGGGAAGCCAACCCTATCTTCTTATTGCCCCCAGAACCCCTCTAGCAGATTTAACAGCTTCTTCCCATACTCTAAGTTTCCTTTGTGAACTCAACCAAGCTAAAGTGAAGCATCGAAGAATTCTGGAAGAGTCGAAGGATCAATATTCCAGTCCTTTTCATCCAGGCAGACCTGTCCAGACGCATAGGTTATACTCGCCAACCAGCAGATGGAGACAGAGAGTATCAGGCTTGCTGACATCACCCTACATAGGCTCCTGTGCTACCTCGGCCTGGCAGGATTCTCTGTCTCTATCAGATGGCAGGCAAGCAAGCATCCCGTGCTGAGCTGAGGACTGGGGATCCTGCAGCAAGATAGTCCTGGACTCACTGCTGGTGGAACAAAGGTCTTCCAGGGTTTTTTTTTTTATCTGGAGTAGAGCTTCCAACTATAGCTGTGAAAATGCCTTCCCCCTCCCCCAACCCTCTCCTCCCACGGAAGAAAAAAACAAGATGGTGAAAAAAATAGAAACTCCTTCAGGATTTCCTCCAGAGCTGCTCTCTCCTTACGAAGTAACACAGTAAACGTCCCAAGTGGTCCAGCCAGTCTGCTCAGAAAGCTTTTGGTTTTTGTTTTTAGGGTGGTAACTGCCGCTCTGAGCAGGTTCCCCTATTTCTTCATCCTTCAGCCTCCAAGGATCCTCTGTGTTTGTCCCACACCCTTCTGAATTCATGACCACCTCTTCCTGGAGGTCCACCACCCTGTCCTGCTGCTGTTCCTGAGTCTACCCCCTCGGAGTTTCCTTGGCCTGTGTGTCTAACGTTTGTTTAAAAAAACAGAGAGAGAGAAAGAAAGCTGGGAGCCGAAGTCTTCAGCACAGGACAGCAGTACTTGGTGAGAGTCTGAGGGTCTGCTGTTTCTTCAGTGTTGGGCATTTTGGGCCGCACAGAAGAGGAGGGAGAGTGATGTTTGGTGGCGATGGCGAATGGGAGGAGAACGCCTGCATGCACTGCGTGTGGCTCGCAGTGGGAGGACAAGGAGAGCGGGCACAGCATCGGCAGAGTCAGTCAGCCAGCCTGCTCCTGCCAAGGACCTTTTCCAAGGTGATGGTGTCCAGAAGGTGTTTTAGTCCACTCGTATCTGAACAACTGGTTAATCTCAGCAAAATTAGTCTGCGAAAGCAAACTCAGTCCAAGAAAGCCAGAGTAGGGCAAGTGCTGCAGTAGCTGGGCTAGGTGGTCAATTTCACAAATTGTATTGCAGCCCCTAGAGCAGGGGTGGGCACTTCCGGTCCTCGAGGGCCACAGGATATCCCTAATGAATATGCATGAGAGAGATTTGCATGCACTCTGCCTCAGTTGTATGCAAATCTATGTCATGCATATTCATTAGGGATATCCTAAAACCTCAACAGGTTTGTGTCCCTCGAGGACTGGAATTGCCCACCCCTGCCCTAGAGTAGGGGTGGGCAATTCCCACCCCTACTCTAGGGCAGGGAAAGAAGGGAAGGAAAGGAAAGGGAAGGAAACATGCACTTGACAGAAGCGAGGATTCAGAAGCTGCAAGCTCAGGTGACTCACAGTGTGGAGTTATCTCCTTGGGGTCCATGGCAGTAGCGTTTGATTTGGTGCCATGGGCAAGAGCTCACACGAGGCTGTTGAACTGATCATTACTGTCGAGATGGTCTCTGCAGTTCCAAAATTATTCAATAAGACCCTCCCTTTCAGGTCAGCCCAGAGTGAGTTTACAAAAGGGGGTGGATCTCGAGGCTCCCTGTTGGGTGACGGTGAAATCAGATGTAAGCTTGGTGGAGTAGAGAGCTCATGGTCAGGGTCGGATAACAGGGAGGGCACAAAGTGCTCCATCATCTGCTTGCAAGCCAGTGAGATTCGGTTTGCATTTATATGGTTTACTCCTCTCCTGCAACATTGGGCCATCAGAATCTTGGTGGCATGTGTGAATCACCAAGGCAGAAGCAAAGGTCCTCTGGTCACCACATCTCAATAAAGATACAGCAGAATTAGAAAAGGCACAGAGAAGGGCGACCAAGATGATAAATGGGAGGGAACAATTTCATTATGAAGAAAGGCTGAAGAGGTTAGGACTTTTCAGCTTGGAGAAGAGACGGCTGAGGGGGGATATGAGAGAGGTCTATAAAATAATGAGTGGAATGGAAAGAGTAAACGTTAATCAGTTGTTTCCTCTTTCAAAAAGTACAAAGACCAGGGAACACACAATGAAGTTACTGGGTAATATATTTAAAACTAATAAGAGAAATTTTTTTTTACTCAATGCATAAATAAGCTGTGGAAATCATTGCCAGAGGATGTGGTGAAAGCTATTAGTGTAGTTTCATTTAAAAAAGGTTTGGACAAGTTCCTGGAGGAAAAGTCCATTAACCATTATTAAGGTGGACTTGGAGAAATCCACTGCTTATCCCTGGGAAAAGCTGCATGGAATCTATCAACCCTTTGGGATCCTGCCAGGTACTTGTGACCTCGATTGGCGACTGTTGGAAACAGGATACTGGTCTTAATGGACCGGTATGGCAAAACATATACTTATGAAGTGAGTTTGTTGTTAACCTGGGCGGAGAAGCCCATGAGAGTTCTGGCTGCAGCACACATAGCAAGAGTAGACAATGTGCAGACAGACTTTCAGTTGCAATATCTTGGATCCCAGTGAATGGAGTCTGTCACAGGTTACATTTGACTGGATAATATCCAAATTGGGAGGGTACTGGTAAAGGACCAGTTAGTGATCAACGGAAATGGAAAATGGACGGGTTTTTCAGCTGCAGGAAAGAGCTGGATTTGGACATCCTGGTTCAAAGCTGGCCAATAGAGGAGAGGTCCATTAACTGCTATTAATCAAGTTTACTTAGGGAATAGCCACTGCTATTAATTGCATCAGTAGCGTGGGATCTTCTTAGTGTTTGGGTACTTGCCAGGTTCTTATGGCCTGGATTGGCCACTGTTGGAAATAGGATGCTGGGCTTGATGGACCCTTGGTCTGACCCAGCCCGGCAAGTTCTTATGTTCTTATGTATTTTCCCATAGCCCCTAGGAGGCAGAGTTGTTCAGAGGATCTCTGGGCATCAGGATCTCGTGATTCTGGTAGCTCAATTGGTCGAGGTGCTTCTGGCATGCGGATCTGGCAATTTGACAGGCATCCCTTACTATTAAGTGGAGAAAGAAGATACAGCTTAATTTTGTCTTACAGCTTGACCCTTGAAAGGACTCTGCTGCCCAAGAAGGGCTATTCTCAGAAGGGTGGGAATATCTTCTTGAGAGGCAGAACGTTTTCAACCTCGCTGGCATATATGAACCTCTGGAGGATCTTTGAAAAATGGTGTGCGGGGAGACAAGTTACGGTAAGGAGGAGTGATTTTGTAATTTCTGCAAGATGGCCTGGCCTTGGCCTTTAACTTGAAAGTACAAATAGCAACAAGTGCTTGTTGCAGGGGCAGATTATCTTCTAGGACCTTGTATTTGCATCCTGAGGTGTCTCGTTTCCTTAGAGGAATAAAGCAGATTCAGCCTCCAGTGAGGAATTCTGTTCCTTCATGGAATATGAATTTGATTCATATTCCATATTCCAAGGTTCACGATGATGCGAGATGTCAGACGCCGTAACCATTTAATCTTATAAGTTAATCTCATTATTTCCCCGCTAGCTGTATCTTATAATGCATTCATGCTTTTCAAGTCTGCTGCAAATCCAAGTTTGTTGAATGTTTATGTTTATTTATTTTTTGTATATTTATACTTATATTTATAATCATTTCATTTTATTTTAAGTCGTTTGCTGCTTTATCTATAAGTTCATACGAAGTTAGCCCTGTTATCTGTATCCTCTTGTTTGATGTAATTTCCAATTTTGGTTCTATGTAAACCGACGTGATATGTACTAGTACAGGAACATCGGTATATAAAAGCCTTAAATAAATAAATAAAATGAATTTGGCCTTAACATTCCTTTTTGGTTCTCCCTCCAAGCTTTTGAGAAAAGCCTCAGTCAAGCTTTTCACTCTCCAGGTGGTTTTTTTGGTGGTCTATATACAGACGATGTTCAGCTCCTGATTCCTATAAACGACTCTATTGGGAAAACTTCAAAAATAGTAGAGATGTATATGTCAACTATTCAACAACTTTTAAATCATAGAAAATTATTTTTTTAATACAAACAAGAAGAGAAAAAGTGCCTGAGAGCACAAGTGGGGAAAAACCTACCTCAGCACTAGAAAAAAACCAAAACAATAAGGAGAAAGCCGCCGCACAGCAGAGCTGTGCTACTGTCTTAAGTTCTCTTCTTTTTTTTTTTTGTTAAACTTTATTCAATTCCTCCAAAGCTGAGAAACAGAGGCTAGAAAAAGGAATAGACTGCCTCAGAATAAAAGAATACCCTGAGCCTGCAGCCGCCTCGTGAAAAGGAGGGATCTAGACCACCAGATTTATACCCCACGAGCGCACGGACCGAGCACACTCAAGGGTCACCAAGCCCCGACTCGTCCGCCTCAACCGGTCAGGGAAGAACCCACTAGGATTCAGAAAACCCCCGGGAGGAAGGCTCAAAAAGAAAAAGTTGCCCAGACAGCAGAACTTCAGGTTTGCACTATCTACCATCTGCTGGAGACAGAAATACCGAGGGATTGCAGGTGGGACACATGGTTAACTAGCAATGTCAGTAAAACTCTCTCTGTCTCCATCTGCTGGCAGGGAGGCAGAACCCAGGAGTCTGGACTAATCTGGGCACATACAGGGAACTCAAAGTTATAATTGAACTAAATATGAAAAAGCATGTTAACCTCAAACTCAGGGGGGAGCTCTTCTCCTGCCCGACATCATTACAGACCCGGAGGGGAGGGGGGGGAGCCCTTATCCTGCCCGAAATCATTTCTATTAACGCAGCCGTGGCCCGAGAGTGGAAGATCACACCGGGACCCCCCACTGGACCCCAAGAAATTTCAAACATTTTGGGGGGGTTCGGGAGGGTGGGGGATTTATTTTAAAGGGTCGGGGTGGGTTTTAGGGTTGTTTTAGTGTGCCGGTTTTCCCGCCCTCCCCCGATTTACGATTTAAAAGATTTAAAAAAAAAAAACAAAACCACGACGATCAGATTCCCTCCCCCCCCAGCCAAAATCGATCGTTAAGACGATCGATCACACGATTCACATCTCTAGGGGGGAGCCCTAACCCTGCCCGACATCATTACAGACCCAGGGGGAGCCCTTCCCCTGCCCGACATCAATACAGACCCAGGGGGAGCCCTTCTCCTGCCCGACATCATTACAGACCCAGGGGGAGCCCTTCCCCTGCCCGACATCATTACAGACCCAGGGGGAGCCCTTCCCCTGCCCGACATCAATACAGACCCAGGGGGAGCCCTTCTCCTGCCCGACATCATTACAGACCCAGGGGGAGCCCTTCCCCTGCCCGACATCAATACAGACCCACGGGGGAGCCCTTCTCCTGCCCGACATCATTACAGACCCAGGGGGAGCCCTTCCCCTGCCCGACATCATTACAGACCCAGGGGGAGCCCTTCTCCTGCCCGACATCATTACAGACCCAGGGGGGAGCCCTTCCCCTGCCCGACATCATTACAGACCCAGGGGGAGCCCTTCCCCTGCCCGACATCATTACAGACCCAGGGGGAGCCCTTCCCCTGCCCGACATCATTACAGACCCAGGGGGAGCCCTTCCCCTGCCCGACATCATTACAGACCCAGGGGGGAGCCCTTCCCCTGCTGACATCATTACAGACCCAGGGGGAGCCCTTCCCCTGCCCGACATCATTACAGACCCAGGGGGAGCCCTTCTCCTGCCCAACATCATTACAGACCCAGGGGGAGCCCTTCCCCTGCCCGACATCATTACAGACCCAGGGGGAGCCCTTCCCCTGCCCGACATCATTACAGACCCAGGGGGAGCCCTTCCCCTGCCCGACATCATTACAGACCCAGGGGGGAGCCCTTCCCCTGCCCGACATCATTACAGACCCAGGGGGAGCCCTGCCCCTGCCCGACATCATTACAGACCCAGGGGGAGCCCTTCCCCTGCCCGACATCATTACAGACCCAGGGGGAGCCCTTCCCCTGCTGACATCATTACAGACCCAGGGGGAGCCCTTCCCCTGCCCGACATCATTACAGACCCAGGGGGGAGCCCTTCCCCTGCCCGACATCATTACAGACCCAGGGGGGAGCCCTTCCCCTGCCCGACATCATTACAGACCCAGGGGGAGCCCTTCCCCTGCCCGACATCATTACAGACCCAGGGGGAGCCCTTCCCCTGCCCGACATCATTACAGACCCAGGGGGAGCCCTTCTCCTGCCCGACATCATTACAGACCCAAGGGGAGCCCTTCCCCTGCCCGACATCATTACAGACCCAGGGGGGAGCCCTTCTCCTGCCCGACATCATTACAGACCCAGGGGGAGCCCTTCTCCTGCCCGACATCATTACAGACCCAGGGGGAGCCCTTCCCCTGCTGACATCATTACAGACCCAGGGGGAGCCCTTCCCCTGCCCGACATCATTACAGACCCAGGGGGGAGCCCTTCTCCTGCCCGACATCATTACAGACCCAGGGGGGAGCCCTTCCCCTGCCCGACATCATTACAGACCCAGGGGGAGCCCTTCTCCTGCCCGACATCATTACAGACCCAGGGGGAGCCCTTCCCCTGCTGACATCATTACAGACCCAGGGGGAGCCCTTCCCCTGCTGACATCATTACAGACCCAGGGGGGAGCCCTTCCCCTGCCCGACATCATTACAGACCCAGGGGGAGCCCTTCCCCTGCCCGACATCATTACAGACCCAGGGGGAGCCCTTCCCATGCCCGACATCATTACAGACCCAGGGGGAGCCCTTCCCCTGCCCGACATCATTACAGACCCAGGGGGAGCCCTTCCCCTGCTGACATCATTACAGACCCAGGGGGAGCCCTTCTCCTGCCCGACATCATTACAGACCCAGGGGGAGCCCTTCCCCTGCCCGACATCATTACAGACCCAGGGGGAGCCCTTCCCCTGCCCGACATCATTACAGACCCAGGGGGGAGCTCTTCCCCTGCTGACATCATTACAGACCCAGGGGGAGCTCTTCCCCTGCCCGACATCATTACAGACCCAGGGGGGAGCCCTTCCCCTGCTGACATCATTACAGACCCAGGGGGAGCCCTTCCCCTGCCCGACATCATTACAGACCCAGGGGGAGTCCTTCTCCTGCCCGACATCATTACAGACCCAGGGGGAGTCGTTACGCATACTAATAATATTGCAATGTCTTCCTTTTACCTTTCAGGCCAAATGTGCCAGAGATTGATGGCTGCTCGCCTGTAAACTTCTTCGGGGTTTTCTGCTTCCTTCCTGAGTTGGGAGAGAGAAGGAAGAGTTTCACATTCTGCTGACAGGAATGACAGAAAACAATTCCTACCTTGCATGTCTGACCCCAAGGAGGAGAGTGGAAGGGATGTCAGGGGAAAGGCTTTTCCCAGTCTTGAACTGGCGTTTGCTGTGCGGCTCAGAGAAAGGCAAAGTAAGCCTAGGGAGAGCCTGTTCTGTGGGCCCCGGCTGAGAATCCAGACTGGTCCTCAGCAGCCACCTCTCAGGTATTCCCAGCACGTAGACGGCGGGGGATCCCCGAGGAGACACCGCTCCTGGAAGGACCTGCACTCATTCTAGCCTGACCCCATTCCTCTACGTCAGGCCTACGCTCTCGCTTTCTTAAGAACACAAGAACATAAGAACAGGCCATACTGGGTCAGACCAAGGGTCCATCAAGCCCAGCATCCTGTTTCCAACAGAGGCCAAAACCAGGCCACAAGAACCTGGCAATTACCCAAACACTAAGCATCTTGCATCAGGAATCCTATGTGCAGAGGGGCAGCAGGGATCTCTCAGTCTCTGCAGGTTACCCCCCACCACACTCCCACCTCTCTTGCCTTCTCCCTGCTGCAGTTAATCTCCTCCTCCCACCCCCAATAGTGGTGCGCAGGGCTCCTGCTGTGTCCACCTCTATCCTGCTCCTGTTACCCTCCAGGATTCACCTTCCAACCCACCCTCCCCCAAAAATAGCAGCTGAAATTCCCCTCCTCCCTCACCCCCAAGGACAGTCACACTCCCCTCCTCGCTCACCCCCAAGGACAGTCACACTCCCCTCCTCCCTCACCCCCAAGGACAGTCACACTCCCCTCCTCCCTCACCCCCAAGGACAGTCACACTCCCCTCCTCCCTCACCCCCAAGGACAGTCACACTCCCCTCCTCCCTCACCCCCAAGGATAGTGATCTCCCCTCCTCCCTCACCCCCAAGGACAGTCACACTCCCCTCCTCCTCCCTCACCCCCAAGGACAGTCACACTCCCCTCCTCCTCCCTCACCCCCAAGGACAGACACACTCCCCTCCTCCCTCACCCCCAAGGACAGACACACTCCCCCCCCTCCCTCACCCCCAAGGACAGTCACACTCCCCTCCTCCCTCACCCCCAAGGACAGTCATACTCCCCTCCTCCCTCACCCCCAAGGACAGTCACACTCCCCTCCTCCCTCACCCCCAAAGACAGTCACACTCCCCTCCTCCCTCACCCCCAAAGACAGTCACACTCCCCTCCTCCCTCACCCCCAAGGACAGTGATACTCTCCTCCTCCCTCACCCCCAAGGACAGTGATACTCCCCTCCTCCCTCACCCCCAAGGACAGTCACACGCCCCTCCTCCCTCACCCCCAAGGACAGTGATACTCCCCTCCTCCCTCACCCCCAAGGACAGTCACACGCCCCTCCTCCCTCACCCCCAAGGACAGTGATACTCCCCTCCTCCCTCACCCCAAAGTACAGTCATACTCCCCTCCTCCCTCACCCCCAAGGACAGTCATACTCCCCTCCTCCCTCACCCCCAAGTACAGTCATACTCCCCTCCTCCCTCACCCCCAAGGACAGTCCTACTCCCCTCCTCCCTCACCCCCAAGGATCGTGATACTCCCCTCCTCCCTCACCCCCAAGGACAGTGATCTCCCGTCTTCCCTCACCCCCAAGGCCAGACCCACTCCCTGCTAGTGCAATATTCCCCTCCCTCCCCATGCGGACACGATGGCACTCCTGGGTCTCCTCTGGCCCCTAATCTTACTGTGTCTCATCCTCTCTGGGTCCTCCTCTGCCACTGCCGCCTGGCTGCCTTCCTGCTTGGAGTCCATGCCGTTAGAGGCTGCTGCAGATGATGGGCAGGGACGCTCTCCTCTTCTCTGGCTCTCTGCTCCACACTCCCCATTCTCAGGGGGCTTCCCCGATACTTTCTCCATTTTTACCTTTTTGGCATTTCTCGAACAGGAAGTGGCATTCACTGCAGCTCTACAGAAAACACTCAGAGTGAAACCTCCAGCAAATGATGTGTACAGCTCACCAAATACAAACATACAGTCGCCCAGATAGCACACCAGACAGTGCTGCAGGGCAGAGCTGCGTGTGAGGGTCTCAGTACTGGAATAGCAGGAAGTGCTGCAGGGCAGAGCTGTGTGTGAGGGTCTCAGTACTGGAATAGCAGGAGGTGCTGCAGGGCAGAGCTGTGTGTGAGGGTCTCAGTACAGGAATAGCAGGAGGTGCAGGGCAGAGCTGTGTGTGAGGGTCTCAGTACTGGAATAGCAGGAGGTGCTGCAGGGCAGAGCTGTGTGTGAGGGTCTCAGTACTGGAATAGCAGGAGGTGCTGCAGGGCAGAGCTGTGTGTGAGGGTCTCAGTACTGGAATAGCAGGGGGTGCTGCAGGGCAGAGCTGTGTGTGAGGGTCTCAGTACTGGAATAGCAGGAGGTGCTGCAGGGCAGAGCTGTGTGTGAGGGTCTCAGTACTGGAATAGCAGGAGGTGCTGCACGGCAGATCTGTGTGTGAGGGTCTCAGTACTGGAATAGCAGGAGGTGCTGCAGGGCAGAGCTGTGTGTGAGGGTCTCAGTACTGGAATAGCAGGAGGTGCTGCAGGGCAGAGCTGTGTGTGAGGGTCTCAGGACTGGAATAGCAGGAGGCGCTGCAGGGCAGAGCTGTGCGTGAGGGTCTCAGTACTGGAATAGCAGGAGGTGCTGCAGGGCAGAGCTGTGCGTGAGGGTCTCAGGACTGGAATAGCAGGAGGTGCTGCAGGGAAGAGCTGTGCGTGAGGGTCTCAGTACTGGAATAGCAGGAGGTGCTGCAGGGCAGAGCTGTGTGTGAGGGTCTCAGTACTGGAATAGCAGGAGGCGCTGCAGGGCAGAGCTGTGCGTGAGGGTCTCAGTACTGGAATAGCAGGAGGTGCTGCAGGGCAGAGCTGTGCGTGAGGGTCTCAGTACTGGAATAGCAGGAGGTGCAGGGCAGAGCTGTGTGTGAGGATCTCAGTACTGGAATAGCAGGAGGGGCTGCAGGGCAGAGCTGTGTGTGAGGGTCTCAGGACTGGAATAGCAGGGGGTGCTGCAGGGCAGAGCTGTGTGTGAGGGTCTCAGTACTGGAATAGCAGGAGGTGCTGCAGGGCAGAGCTGTGAGTGAGGGTCTCAGTACTGGAATAGCAGGAGGCGCTGCAGGGCAGAGCTGTGTGTGAGGGTCTCAGGACTGGAATAGCAGGGGGTGCTGCAGGGCAGAGCTGTGTGTGAGGGTCTCAGTACTGGAATAGCAGGAGGCGCTGCAGGGCAGAGCTGTGTGTGAGGGTCTCAGTACTGGAATAGCAGGAGGCGCTGCAGGGCAGAGCTGTGTGTGAGGGTCTCAGTACTGGAATAGCAGGAGGCGCTGCAGGTCAGAGCTGTGTGTGAGGGTCTCAGTACTGGAATAGCAGGAGGTGCTGCAGGGCAGAGCTGTGTGTGAGGGTCTCAGTACTGGAATAGCAGGAGGCTCTGCAGGGCAGAGCTGTGTGTGAGGGTCTCAGTACTGGAATAGCAGGAGGCGCTGCAGGGCAGAGCTGTGTGTGAGGGTCTCAGTACAGGAATAGCAGGAGGTGCTGCAGGGCAGAGCTGTGTGTGAGGGTCTCAGTACTGGAATAGCAGGAGGTGCTGCAGGGCAGAGCTGTGTGTGAGGGTCTCAGTACTGGAATAGCAGGAGGTGCTGCAGGGCAGAGCTGTGTGTGAGGGTCTCAGTACTGGAATAGCAGGAAGTGCTGCAGGGCAGAGCTGTGTGTGAAGGTCTCAGTACTGGAATAGCAGGGGGTGCTGCAGAGCTGTGAGTGAGGGTCTCAGTACTGGAATAGCAGGAGGTGCTGCAGGGCAGAGCTGTGTGTGAGGGTCTCAGTACTGGAATAGCAGGAGCTGCAGGGCAGAGCTGTGTGTGAGGGTCTCAGTACAGGAATAGCAGGAGGTGCTGCAGGGCAGAGCTGTGTGTGAGGGTCTCAGTACTGGAATAGCAGGAGGTGCTGCAGGGCAGAGCTTTGTGTGAGGGTCTCAGTACTGGAATAGCAGGAGGTGCTGCAGGGCAGAGCTGTGTGTGAGGGTCTCAGTACTGGAATAGCAGGAAGTGCTGCAGGGCAGAGCTGTGTGTGAGGGTCTCAGTACTGGAATAGCAGGAGGTGCTGCAGGGCAGAGCTGTGTGTGAAGGTCTCAGTACTGGAATAGCAGGGGGTGCTGCAGAGCTGTGAGTGAGGGTCTCAGTACTGGAATAGCAGGAGGTGCTGCAGGGCAGAGCTGTGTGTGAGGGTCTCAGTACTGGAATAGCAGGAGGTGGTGCAGGGCAGAGCTGTGTGTGAGGGTCTCAGTACTGGAATAGCAGGAGGTGCTGCAGGGCAGAGCTGTGTGTGAGGGTCTCAGTATTGGAATAGCAGGAGGTGCTGCAGGGCAGAGCTGTGTGTGAGGGTCTCAGTACTGGAATAGCAGGAGGTGCTGTAGAGCAGAGCTGTGTGTGAGGGTCTCAGTACTGGAATAGCAGGTGGGTGATAAAGGGCAGGGGTGAAGTTTGGTAGAGCAGCGAGTCACATGTAGTAAAAGTCTTTTGGATTTCGGCAGCAGCCAGCAGGCTTGGAGTGAGAATTGCCTTGCTACCACATTGTAACTTTCCAAAAGAAGTCATACATTATAAGAAGTCCAGTGTGAGAATGAACCTCAAGTTCTCAGCACCGGCACCAGCTCACAGCTGTAGTCACCTTTTCTTACTGCTTCTTCTCTGCCCTCGGGCTCTTGGTGTCGAAACCGGCACTGGCTGGGCATGTTTCCAGGACTTGTGCTTCTGCAGCAGAGAGTCAGAGGCAAACGTAACTTCACAATAACAGCAGGAATAAATTAACTTCTGTGAGAGCGCCATCTGCAAGACAGTAACAGAGCACACACACAGTCACACCCAGAAAAGAATCTCAAGTACAGTCACACACACACCATCACACACAGCAGAATCATGCAGGGGCTGAAGATACAATCACACACACCATCACACACAGCAGAATCATGCAGGAGCTGAAGATACAATCACACACAGCATCACACACAGCAGAATCATGCAGGAGCTGAAGATACAATCACACACACCATCACACACAGCAGAATCATGCAGGAGCTGAAGATACAATCACACACACCATCACACACAGCAGAATCATGCAGGAGCTGAAGATACAATCACACACACCATCACACACAGCAGAATCATGCAGGAGCTGAAGATACAATCACACACAGCATCATCTGGCAGAGTCACGCAGAGGCTGAAGATACAATCACACACAGCATCACGTGGCAGAGTCATGCAGAGGCTGAAGAAACAATCACACACAGCATCACCTGGCAGAGTCATGCAGGAGATGAAGATACAATCACACAAACCATCACCTGGCAGAGACATGCAGGAGGTGAAGATACAATCACACACAGCGTCACGTGGCACAGTCATGCAGAGGCTGAAGAAACAATCACACACAGCATCACCTGGCACAGTCATGCAGAGGCTGAAGATACAATCACACACAGCATCACCTGGCAGAGTCATGCAGGAGCTGAAGATACAATCACACACAGCATCATCTGGCAGAATCATGCAGAGGCTGAAGATACAATCTCACACCATCCCACATAGCAGAATCATGCAGAGGCTGAAGATACAATCTCACACAGTGTCACATGGCGCAGTCATGCAGAGGCTGAAAGATACAATCACACAAAGCATCACCTGGCAGAGTCATGCAGGAGCTGAAGATACAATCACACAAAGCATCACCTGGCAGAGTCATGCAGAAGCTGAAGATACAATCACACACAGCGTCACCTGCCAGAGTCATGCAGAGACTGAAGATATAATCACACACAGCATCACCTGGCAGAGTCATGCAGGGGCTGAAGATACAATCATACACATTACCTGGCAGAGTCACGCAGAGGCTGAAGGTACAATCACACACAGCATCACCTGGCAGAGCCAAGCAGGAGCTGAAGATACAATCACACACAGCATCACCTGGCAGAGACATGCAGGAGCTGAAGATACAATCACACACAGCATCACCTGGCAGAGTCATGCAGGGGGTGAAGATACAATCACACACAGCATCACCTGGCAGAGCCACGCAGGAGCTGAAGATACAATCACACACAGCATCACCTGGCAGAATCATGCAGGGGCTGAAGATACAATCTCACACCATCCCACATAGCAGAGCCATGCAGAGACTGAAGATACAATCACACAAAGCATCACCTGGCAGAGTCATGCAGAAGCTGAAGATACAATCACACACAGCGTCACCTGCCAGAGTCATGCAGAGACTGAAGATATAATCACACACAGCATCACCTGGCAGAGTCATGCAGGGGCTGAAGATACAATCATACACATTACCTGGCAGAGTCATGCAGAGGCTGAAGATACAATCACACACAGCATCACCTGGAAGAGTCATGCAGAGGCTGAAGATACAATCACACACAGCATCACCTGGCAGAGCCACGCAGGAGCTGAAGATACAATCACACACAGCATCACCTGGCAGAGTCATGCAGAGGCTGAAGATACAATCACACACAGCATCACCTGGCAGAGTCATGCAGAGACTGAAGATACAATCACACACAGCATCACCTGACAGAGCCATGCAGAGACTGAAGATACAATCACACACAGCATCACCTGGCAGAGTCATGCAGGGGCTGAAGATACAATCACACACAGCGTCACGTGGCACAGTCATGCAGGGGCTGAAGATACAATCACACACAGCGTCACGTGGCACAGTCATGCAGAGGCTGAAGAAACAATCATGTACAGCATCACCTGGCAGAGTCATGCAGGAGCTGAAGATACAATCACACACAGCATCACCTGGCAGAGTCATGCAGAGGCTGAAGAAACAATCATGTACAGCATCACCTGGCAGAGTCATGCAGAGGCTGAAGATACAATCACACACAGCATCACCTGGCAGAGTCATGCAGGAGCTGAAGATACAATCACACAACATCACTCGTGGCGTCATGCAGAGACTGAAGATACAATCACACACAGCGTCACAAGTGGCACAATCACATGGGCTGATGATACAATCACACAACGTAAATCGTGCCTCATTCACAAAGCAGTTGAAGACAATCACACACAGCATTACATGTGGCAGAGTCTTGTAGGGGCTGAAGATACAGAAACCTAATCAGAGCTCATGCAGAGACCCCTCCAGCTTCCTCACCCTTCCACAGTATTAATGAGAGCTCACAGAGACCCCTCCTCCTGCCTCCTCACCCCTCCACATCCACAGCACTGAGAGCTCACAAAGACCCTTCCCTGCATCCTCACCACCCTACAGCACTAATGAGAGTTCACAGGGACCCCTCCTGCCTCCTCACCCCTCCACAGCACTAATGAGAGCTCACAGGGACCCCTCCTGCCTCCTCACCTCTCCACAGCACTAATGAGAGCTCACAGGGACCCCTCCTGCCTCCTCACCTCTCCACAGCACTAATGAGAGCTCACAGGGACCCCTCCTGCCTCCTCACCTCTCCACAGCACTAATGAGAGCTCACAGGGACCCCTCCTGCCTCCTCACCTCTCCACAGCACTAATGAGAGCTCACAGAGACCCCACCTGCCTCCTCACCTCTTCAAAGCATTAATGAGTGATCACAGAGACCCCCTCCTCCTGCCTCCTCACTCCTCCACAACACTGAGAGCTCACAGAGACCCCTCCTGCCTCCTCACCCCTCTACATAAATTTGGAGGTTCCTATCTTGCTCTTTCTACCATGTCTCCCATTTTTATATGGGTCTAACGGATAACATGAGTCACTCTGACAGCACGAGACATGCAGAGTTCACCAGCAATCAGGTGAAGAGCTGCAAAGCCTGCAGCAACTGGCAAAGTGTGAATGCACATGAATGATCTGTTTCTTAGCAGCAGAAAGTGTGAAAGAGGGAGGGAGAGAGGGCACGAGACAGAGGAAGGAGACAGCGCAGAAACATGTGAAGATGCACGACAGGGAACAGCAGAACGTGTGAGAGAGAGAGGGCATGAGACAGAGGAAGGAGACAGCACAGAAACATGTGAAGATACACGACCAGGAAGAGCGGAAAGTGTGAGAGAGAGAGAGGACATGAGACAGAGGAAGGTTAGGGTGGGAGACAGCACAGAAGCATGTGAAGATGCACGACAGGGAACAGCGGCGTTACCGGGATGTCCCCTACATCAGGGCTCCTGCTCCTCACCTGCTCCTTTTTCTTTCCTTCCATTTTCTCTCTCATTTCATTGGCTGCAATCCAAATAAAAAGAAAATGCTGAGAGCCTGTCCTTTCCTCTAGCTGCTTGCCCCACCTTACATTCCTCCTAAGTACTGAGGAAATAGGATGGGGATAGGGTAATGGAAGGCAACACTATAGGGTAGGAGAGCTAGGAGGATGGGGGGCAAGGTGGAAAGGCTGTGAAGGAAGGAGGAGAGGAACCAGGAGGCAAGGCAGGAGCAGGGAGGTATTTTGATTTTGGCGTGGCCGGAGAGGAGGCTCGTGCTTGTCCTCCTACCCAAGAAGATCTGCAAAGGCTGCATGGGGGGATCCTGGAAGGCCTCAGGGGTGGGTGAGTCCTAGAGGGCCAATACAGCTCCTCAGACCTGCCATGACCGGGTGTGCAAGCCACGCATTTGCACAGGGCAGCACAACCTGGGGGGGCAGCAGTGGCAACAGAAGAGGCCGCAGGGCTGCCAGCTGAAGAGGAAGAGAGACTGCCAGTCGCCACGAAGTTCAATCCGCCAGCGGGTGAAGAGAAAATACTGCGCTGCAGCCGAGTTCCCTGAAAATATACCATGCGTGCGTGTGCACAATCTTTCCTGCTTCAACGCCAATTTTCCCCCCTCCTCGGTGGTCATTGAGAAGAGGAGCCTTCCGGGCTGTGGTGGAGCTCATCCCACCAGGCCCAAAGAGAACAGGAGGCAGTGCAGGTGTGTGTCCGAGTCTGTGTGTGTGTTTATGTCTATGGTGGAGCCTGTGTGAAAGCTTGTGTGTGTGTGTGTGGCCATGGGAGAGCCTGTCTATATGTGTATATGCGCCTTTGAGAGCCTATGTATCACATACATTATGTGAGAGCCTGTATGTGATACATACATTGTGTGTGAGAGAGTATAGGCATGTATATGAGAAAGGGTGGGTGTGAGAGCATCAAAGCGTTACTGTCTGTGTGTGAGAGAGAGACAAGATAACGTTTGTCTGGCCCTAATATTCCCCAAATTCACAAAAATCTCAGGGTGACTGGAAATCAAAACATCCCAGGTATGGAGAGCGGGAGATTTTTTTTAATTTTTATTAATTTTAATTATTGGGTGTAATTTGGTGTTTTTGCTGTTTTGAAATTTATTTTTTTTTAGGAAATATTAGAACTTTTTTAATTGTTGGATTTTTTGAAATATTGTATTGTGATTGGGAAATTTTAGATATTCTATTCATTAACTGGATTGAAATATTTATTCTTTTTATGAATATGATTTTATTACTATTATCTTTATATTTCTTGATTTTATTATTCACTGTTTTATGAAGAATGGTAATGTTTCTGTTTTATCACTCGAAAATAGTCCAATACAAATGCATACGATATAATGACCTAATGCAAGAAAACGTGAGCATGCAAATCTTCAATATCCTGTTGGTACAAAAAGGACCATCATGCCACCCTGCGCTATTTGAACTTCTACCAGCCCAGGGTCCCTTCTAATCACTGGTCCTAAAATGGGAGATGTCCAGGTGAAAACAAGAAACACAACAAGTGCAGAGAATGTTTCATAGGCCATTCCAGTTTTCTTATTTTATCCAAATGGCAACTCCACTGCTTTAACAATTTTACTTTCCAAGGGACCCTCCGATAAAATAAGAAACTCGAATGGACTATGAAACATTCTCTGCACTTGTTGTAATTATTGCTGCGTGCAGCATATGCTCTTGGGTTCTTTGGAGATGTCCAAATGAAAACATTTTCTGGTCATTTTTAGAAATGCTTATCACACATATTGAAACATGACAATTCAAAAAAACCCAGTATAAAGGAACATCTCCCATTCTAGGAGCAATGATTAGACGTGACCCTGGGCTGCTATAAATACCACACCAAAATGAAGTTCAAATAGCGCAGGGTGGCATGATGGTCCTTTTTCTATAAATAGAAAAATAATCTATCATCTATCATCTATCATCGAAAATAAATCATTCAAAAAAGAACTGAAAACCTGGATCTTCAGCCAGACTTTCAATGATGATTTAAGCAATCCACAATTGTGATGCCTTAAGCCTCCCATCCTTCTCCCCTCTTCTCTTCTCCGCATACCTACCCCTTCCTCCTTCCATTGCCTACCCCATCCCCCCCTTTTTTCCTTCTTTTCCCATTCATACTTTCTTGTATTCAGAGCACGAGTTTGTATATACCTTCCTCGTTTTTCGTTTCTATTTTCATTTTCGTTATTTGACTTAATTTATTTTTAGTTATTTCCTGTTACAACCTAATCCATATGCTATTTGCATATACTTTTGATTCTCAAATTGTTCTATGTATCATTGTTTCGTTTCAATGTAAACCGGGGTGAAGGCATGTGCTAAACCTCGGTATATAAAAGCTTCAAATAAATAAATAAATAAATAAATAAATAGGATATTGAAGATTTGCATGCACACGTTTTCTTGTACTAACGTTTCTGGTTTTCCATTGTTGCTCTGCTTGTTGAGGGTTTCAGTTCAGTTCTTCTCAGCAGGTTTCCGTTTATACTTTCTGATCTCTTTATTCTCTATTTGATGAGGGTCTGTGTTCTCATATGTGACCGAGGTGAGATATTCTGCTGGCGTGTAGTTTCTCTGTAGGGATCTACAGCAGCCTGGCTTGTTCTGATTTCTCAATAGGAGGGGTATTGGGGTTCTAGGGCCTGGAGTAATAATCGCAGTGTTGCCTTTTCACAGATAAGGTTGTTAATGTTTAAGCGCTTGCGGTTAAGATTATTTTGTTACGGGAGGTTTGCTATATTGTAATGGTAATTATGTTTATTCATGGCTTTCTGAGGTGCCATTATACATTTCATAGGAGCTCCAAGTGTCTTTTTTGCAGCGTTGGCACCACAGCAGTGCATGTAAATATAATATACATCTTGCAAGTGATATTTTGCCTCAGAAGACTGCACTTGTGAATCTTCTTTTTCATGTAAAATTTGTTACATGTGCATAATTACATTTTGTGTGGCTACAGAGAGTATGGGGGTGGGGGGTGTGCAAGGCTGTAGGGTTTCCCTAGGGTACGTAACACCCTTCCCTGACCGTGGGTTCTGTGGAGGAGGGTTGTGAGACTGAATGAATCGTGGGGGGCGAGAGCACAATAACTATTCACACAGGGCAGCAAGAAAGCTACCGCCGGCCCAGAAGCTTCTCGCAGAGATGGGAGGGAGGGGCACTCGCTGGCCCTGCCTTGGGTGGGGGTTTTCAGCTGAACAGACTTCACTGTGGGAAAGAGAGGGACTGGGAAGCACCGAAAAGCAGGTGCATAGAATTGCAGCACCTGAAAAGCTGCCAGCAATCTCCGCCTGTATGCTATGCACACACCTTCTGAAAATGCGGTCTCTCTCTGCCCCCACAACATCTGCTTTATAAAGGTGACTAAAAACAGCCTGTGCTTCAGCAGCTGTGCTGGGGGCTGCGTTCACATAGGACCATCCAGGCAGCAAAACTTGCGCACATCCCTGTGAAATGCATCCTGAAAGGGAGCACGAAGAGCACGTTTCTTCCTTCCTCGCAGCCTCTGCCACTGGCTTTCTTAACATTATGGAAACATAGAAACACGATGGCAGGAAAAGACTGCACGGCTCATCCATCCAATTAATTTAGCTTTATAATTCCCATCACTTCCTTAGAATAGAAACATAGAAACATGACGGCAGGAAAAGACCTCATGGCCCATCCAGTCTGCCCATCCATCCAATTAATTTAGCTTTATAATTCCCATCACTTCCTTAGAATAGAAACATGACGGCAGGAAAAGACCACATGGCCCATCCAGTCTGCCCATCCCCCCAATTAATTTAGCTTTATAATTCCCATCACTTCCTTAGAATAGAAACATAGAAACATGACGGCAGGAAAAGACCACATGGCCCATCCAGTCTGCCCATCCATCCAATTAATTTAGCTTTATAATTCCCATCACTTCCTTAGAATAGAAACATAGAAACATGACGGCAGGAAAAGGCAACATGGCCCATCCAGTCTGCCCATCCATCCAATTAATTTAGCTTTATAATTCCCATCACTTCCTTAGAATAGAAACATAGAAACATGACGGCAGGAAAAGGCCACATGGCCCATCCAGTCTGTCCATCCATCCAATTAATTTAGCTTTATAATTCCCATCACTTCCTTAGAATAGAAACATAGAAACATGACGGCAGGAAAAGGCCACATGGCCCATCCAGTCTGCCCATCCGTCCAATTAATTTAGCTTTATAATTCCCATCACTTCCTTAGAATAGAAACATGACGGCAGGAAAAGACCACATGGCCCATCCAGTCTGCCCATCCATCCAATTAATTTAGCTTTATAATTCCCATCACTTCCTTAGAATAGAAACATAGAAACATGACGGCAGGAAACGACCACATGACCCATCCAGTCTGCCCATCCATCCAATTAATTTAGCTTTATAATTCCCATCACTTCCTTAGAATAGAAACATGACGGCAGGAAAAGACCACATGGCCCATCCAGTCTGCCCATCCATCCAATTAATTTAGCTTTATAATTCCCATCACTTCCTTAGAATAGAAACATAGAAACATGACGGCAGGAAAAGACCACATGGCCCATCCAGTCTGCCCATCCATCCAATTAATTTGACTTTATAATTCCCATCACTTCCTTAGAATAGAAACATAGAAACATGACGGCAGGAAAAGACCGCATGGCCCATCCAGTCTGCCCATCCATCCAATTAATTTAGCTTTATAATTCCCATCACTTCCTTACAATAGAAACATAGAAACATGACGGCAGGAAAAGACCACATGGCCCATCCAGTCTGCTCATCCATCCAATTAATTTAGCTTTATAATTCCCATCACTTCCTTAGAATAGAAACATAGAAACATGACGGCAGGAAAAGACCACATGACCCATCCAGTCTGCCCATCCATCCAATTAATTTGACTTTATAATTCCCATCACTTCCTTAGAATAGAAACATAGAAACATGACGGCAGGAAAAGACCACATGACCCATCCAGTCTGCCCATCCATCCAATTAATTTGACTTTATAATTCCCATCACTTCCTTAGAATAGAAACATAGAAACATGACGGCAGGAAAAGACCACATGACCCATCCAGTCTGCTCATCCATCCAATTAATTTAGCTTTATAATTCCCATCACTTCCTTAGAATAGAAACATAGAAACATGACGGCAGGAAAAGACCACATGACCCATCCAGTCTGCTCATCCATCCAATTAATTTAGCTTTATAATTCCCATCACTTCCTTAGAATAGAAACATAGAAACATGACGGCAGGAAAAGACCACATGGCCCATCCAGTCTGCCCATCCATCCAATTAATTTAGCTTTATAATTCCCATCACTTCCTTAGAATAGAAACATAGAAACATGACGGCAGGAAAAGACCACATGGCCCATCCAGTCTGCTCATCCATCCAATTAATTTAGCTTTATAATTCCCATCACTTCCTTAGAATAGAAACATAGAAACATGACGGCAGGAAAAGACCACATGACCCATCCAGTCTGCCCATCCATCCAATTAATTTGACTTTATAATTCCCATCACTTCCTTAGAATAGAAACATAGAAACATGACGGCAGGAAAAGACCGCATGGCCCATCCAGTCTGCCCATCCATCCAATTAATTTAGCTTTATAATTCCCATCACTTCCTTAGAATAGAAACATAGAAACATGACGGCAGGAAAAGACCACATGGCCCATCCAGTCTGCCCATCCATCCAATTAATTTGACTTTATAATTCCCATCACTTCCTTAGAATAGAAACATAGAAACATGAGGGCAGGAAAAGACCGCATGGCCCATCCAGTCTGCCCATCCCCCCAATTAATTTAGCTTTATAATTCCCATCACTTCCTTAGAATAGAAACATAGAAACATGACGGCAGGAAAAGACCGCATGGCCCATCCAGTCTGCCCACACCATCCAATTAATTTAGCTTTATAATTCCCATCACTTCCTTAGAATAGAAACATAGAAACATGACGGCAGGAAAAGACCGCATGGCCCATCCAGTCTGCCCATCCATCCAATTAATTTAGCTTTATAATTCCCATCACTTCCTTAGAATAGAAACATAGAAACATGACGGCAGGAAAGACCGCATGGCCCATCCAGTCTGCCCATCCTCCCAATTAATTTAGCTTTATAATTCCCATCACTTCCTAGAATAGAAACATAGAAACATGACGGCAGGAAAAGACCGCATGGCCCATCCAGTCTGCCCATCCATCCAATTAATTTAGCTTTATAATTCCCATCACTTCCTTTAGAATAGAAACATAGAAACATTGACGGCAGGAAAAGACCGCATGGCCCATCCAGTCTGCCCATCCTCCCAATTAATTTATCTTTATAATTCCCATCACTTCCTTAGAATAGAAACATAGAAACATGACGGCAGGAAAAGACCGCATGGCCCATCCAGTCTGCCCATCCATCCAATTAATTTAGCTTTATAATTCCCATCACTTCCTTAGAATAGAAACATGACGGCAGGAAAAGACCGCATGGCCCATCCAGTCTGCCCATCCCCCCAATTAATTTAGCTTTATAATTCCCATCACTTCCTTATAATAAGAAACATAGAAACATGACGGCAGGAAAAGACCCATGGCCCATCCAGTCTGCCCATCCATCCAATTAATTTAGCTTTATAATTCTCATCACTTCCTTAGAATAGAAACACAGAAACATGACGGCAGGAAAAGACCACATGGCCCATCCAGTCTGCCCATCCATCCAATTAATTTAGCTTTATAATTCCCATCACTTCCTTAGAATAGAAACATAGAAACATGACGGCAGGAAAAGACCCGCATGGCCCATCCAGTCTGCCCATCCATCCAATTAATTTAGCTTTATAATTCCCATCACTTCCTTAGAATAGAAACATAGAAACATGACGGCAGGAAAAGACCACATGGCCCATCCAGTCTGCCCATCCATCCAATTAATTTAGCTTTATAATTCCCATCACTTCCTTAGAATAGAAACATAGAAACATGACGGCAGGAAAGACACATGCCCATCCAGTCTGCCTATCCATGCATTAATTTAGCTTTAATAATTCTCGTCACTTCCTTAGAGATCCCCTGTATTTGTCTCATGCTTTCCTGAATTCAGACACTGTTTTGTCTCCACCACTTCCACTGGGAGGCCGTTCCACACATCCACCTCCCTCTCTATAAAGAAATATTTCCCAAGATTACTCCTGAGTCTTCCTCTTTCAAACTCATCTCATTAACCTCTCCTGCTTGAGCCTCCTTTCCATTGGAAAAGGCTCACCCTCCTGTGCATGGAAAACCTCTGAGATTATTTATTGTCCTCTATCTTATCTTCCCTATCTCGCCTTTCCTCTAGGGTGTACATGTTTAACATCATAAGAACATAAGAAATTGCCATGGTTGGTCAGATCAAGGGTCCATCAAGCCCAGCATCCTGTTTCCAACAGAGGCCAAACCAGGCCATAAGAACCTGTTAATTACCCAAACACCAAGAAGATTCTATACTACCAATGTAAATAATAGCAGTGGCTATTCCCTAAGTAAACTTAATGGACATCTCCTCCAAGAACGTATCCAATCCTTTTTTGAACCCAACTGCACTAACCACATCCTCTGGCAACAAATTCCAGAGCTTAATTGTGCGTTGAGTGAAAAAGAATTTTCTCCGATTAGTCTTAAATGTGCCCAATGCTAACTTCATGGAGTGCCCCCTAGTCCTTCTATTATCTGAAAGAGTAAATAACCGATTCACATCTACCCGTTCTAGACCTCTCATGATTTTAAACACCTCTATCATATCCCCCCTCAGCCGTCTCTTCTCCAAGCTGAAAAGTCCTAACCTCTTTAGTCTTTCCTCATAGGGGAGCTGTTCCATTCCCCTTGTCATCATATCAATTTGAAATGTTTCTCTCTAGCCCTAATACAAGTTACATCATTATAATGTGAAATTATGTTATATAAATGACCTTGCTACAATGTATATAAGTGTTATATGTTATTTAAGTGACCTCATAACAATGTAAAATGTTATAAGATACAAATTACCTCATTACATAGTAATATTAATGTTATTTTAAATGTTATCCCCTCATTATATCATATTTGTTACTATTTCCACCCATTTCTTTATATCATAGATAAGTTACCTTGTTACAATGTAAAATAGGGCAGACCTTGCCCTATTCACTCAGTTTTATGTAAACCGATGTGATATCTCGATCAAATGTCAGTATATAAATGTAAATAAATAAATAAATAATAATAAATAATCATTTTGGTCGCCCTTCTTTCTACCTTCTCCATCACAACTATATATTTTTTGAGATGCGGCGACCAGAATTGTACACAGTATTCAAGGTGCGGTCTCACCATGGAGCGATACAGAGACATTATGACATTTTCCGTTTTATTCACCATTCCCTTTCTAATAATTCCCAACATTCTGTTTGCTTTTTTGACTGCCGCAGCACACTGAGCCGACGATTTCAATGTGTTATCCACTATGACACCTAGATCTCTTTTTTGGGTGGTAGCTCCTAATATGGAACCTAACATTGTGTAACTATAGCATGGGTTATTTTTCCCTATATGCATCACCTTGCACTTGTCCACATTAAATTTCATCTGCCATTTGGATGCCCAATCTTCCAGTCTTGCAAGATCCTCCTGTAATGTATCACAATTCACTTGTGATTTAACTACTCTGAACAATTTTGTATCATCTGCAAATTTGATTCTCACTCGTCGTATTCCTTTCCAGATCATTTATAAATATATTGAAAAGTAAGGGTCCCAATACAGATCCCTGAGGCACTCCACTGTTTACCCTTTTCCACTGAGAAAATTGTCCATTTAATCCTACTCTGTTTCCTGTCTTTTAACCAGTTTGTAATCCATGAAAGGACATCGCCACCTATCCCATGACTTTTTATTTTTCCTAGAAGTCTCTCATGAGGAACTTTGTCAAACGCCTTCTGAAAATCCAAGTATACTACATCTACCGGTTCACCTTTATCCATATATTTATTAACCCCTACTCAACAAATCCACCTTGTCTGGATCTAACCCAAGGCCTATCCTACTTGGGGGCTGGAGCAATGTCGATACAGCTTTGATTATAATGCCATGCTGAGTCAGACCAAGGTCCATCAACACCCAACATCCTGTCTCTGACACATCCCTGCAATAAGTAACTTCAGATTATTTTCCTGCCAGTCCATGATGAGATTTGCTTATCTCTATGCCTGTGACTGCTAGATGCCCCCTTGACTGTTCCAATAAACCACTTCCATCGTGCTGTTGAGTGATCTCTGAGACTGTTCTCGCTGTTTCCAGAGAAATGTGTTGAGGGCTAACCTGATTACTTTGCTCTTCAAACAGTTTATTGACCCTCGGATATGCAACAAACTCTTCTGCTCATCAGCCTTGTATCTGTAGAGATGGTACTCTCCAATACAGAGACTCCAGATCGACTCGGCAGAGGAGACTGCTCGTAAAGGGTCACCTGTTCAGCCTCTCTTGAACCTGCTCATCAGTGATGGGCAAGCTATAATCCTGACTTTGAGGTGACCACTGTGAGAGAAATCCTCAGAGGGGTCTCGCATGAGCTGCAACCATGATGCTCAGAACATGCCAGTGAGACGAGGCCTCCTGGGAGTTACCAAGTTCCCCTGCTTAAGCCTAAAGTTTGCAGATTCTCTTGATCACCAAGAACACTCAGTGCGTGTTCATATAGAACGTGCTCCCAGATATTCCAAGATCTGAGAGGGGAAGAGCTGGTTCTAGGAGTGATTCGTGATTGATGTAAAGCCTATAGACTCATTTCCTTGATCAACTCAGATGTTATCATTATGGCCAAAGACTTGCAGTTGCAGCTGGAAGGCATTATGGCTCACATTGTCCACTCAGATCTGACGGGTTTCGTCAACTGCCACTGGAAAACTCTTTAATAACCATCATATAACCAAAAAAGGCTACATAAAATATGAAAGATGTGCGGTGCAGTCCTTCCGTTGGCTGCATACAAGGCCTTTGATAGAATCCAGTGGCCCTACCTTTTCAAGGTGCAATTGGGGTTTGGGGCTCCAGAGGAGTTTAACAGATGGAAATGCACCTTTTATACCTCCCCCTGGGCCTATATCTTGATTAATGGGAGACTCATTCATCCCATTTTTATTGCTAGTGAGAGAAGACAAGGGTGCCGCCTACCCCCTCTTATCTGACATGACTGAACCCTATCCCAGACCATGTGGGAGAGTGAGGGGATCAAGGCGGTTCAAACAGAGGGATACATCGTAAAATCTTGCTGTATGCAGATGGTGTTTTTGCTATTCTGACCCAGCTGGATACTTCATCCCCTCAATAGTGCGGATGTTGAAAGAATACGGGAAGTTATCAGGTTACCAATTACACAAAATCAGAAGTCCTCCTCGTGGGCAAAGGGACCTGTTTGCCTAACAGTTTCTGCCAATGTGAGAGACCTTTATCAGCACTCATTGCTAAAGACCTGAGAGGCTGGATGGGCCTGTTTATTTCATGGTCAAGTCGAATAAATCTTATCGAGATGTGCGTCTTACCTAAGCTAATTATTATTATTTAACGATTTTATATACCGACATTCATCAGTGATATCACATCGGTTCACAGTGTAACATAAACTAGTGCCTGGGATGGCGCTTTACATCGAACAAGTTTAACATAAAACAAATATAACATATTAACAAGGGAGTAATTAAAAGGAGGGGGAAATATAAAGATGAACATAAAATAAATATAACATATTAACAAGGGAGTAAATGAGAGGGGGGGGAAATGTGAAGGAGAATTAAGAATTAAGTTAATTCTTAGATTATTGTAAGCAAGGGTTGCAAGTATTTACAAAATGTACAATAAAAGGGAATAACATAAAATATATCATTTGTGTAGAAAAAGGGGTGAGAGGGAAGAGAAGGGAAGGGGGGAAGAAGGGATGGGGGGGGGAAGAAGGGATAGGAAGGGGGTAAGGGTAACACAATAGTGAGAGGGGGGAAGTAAGGTGTAAATTTTTAGAGAAAGCCAGGTCTTGAGGGGAACATAGATGAGAGCGAGGAACAATTTACATGTATGCTTTAGAGAAGAGCCAGGTCTTAAGCTTTCGCTTGAAGGTTTTTAGGCATTCTTCTTGTCGTAGTTCGACTGGCATTGTGTTCCAGAGGGTTGGCCCAGCGATTGATATAGCACATGTTCTAGTGGAAGTAAGTTTGTAGAATTTGGGCGACATGGTAAGCATGGTGGCGAGATGAATGTGTCTAGTGGGTTTATTAGATTGGTGAAATCGGAAGGTGTCATTAAACCAATTCATTTCAGGATTGTATAAGGCCTTATGAACGAGAGACAGAGCCTTATATTGTATGCGGGAAGCTATAGGGAGCCAATGCAGATCTTTCAGGACCGGGGTGATATGGTCATGTCTGTGTGTGTGTGGTCAAAATCCGGGCTGTTGTGTTTTGCAATATTTGAATGGGGTGGATGGCGTTATTCGGTAAGCCAAGAAGGAGGGAATTACAGTAGTCGGTTTTAGCAAAAATGATTGTTTGTAGAACAGTACGAAAGTCTGGGGGATGAAGTAGGGGTTTAAGTTATTGGCATAACTGGCACTGCCTTAAACTGGATCCAATCTTTCCTGAAAGACAGGACATACAGTGTCAAGTTGGGATCACAAATATCAAAACCAAGAAATCTTCTACAAGGTGTACCACAAGGCTCATCGCTTTCATCAACTCTGTTCAACATTTACTTATCTCCACTCTGTCGACTCCTAGCAAAAATGAATCTCCGTCACTTCATATATGCTGATGACGTACAGATTCTCATCCCTATCAATGATTCCCTTTCTAATGCCCTGAAACCTGGAATCAGCCCTGGCTGAAATAGAGAGCTTCTAACTGAAACTTCCTAGCAATAAACATCCAAACTGAACTCATCCTCATAACGCCACACAATAACATCTCATCCAATACCTCCCAGCTCTCTACTTCAGTAATCCCCCAACTACAGCAAGTCCGCAGTCTAGGCGTAATAATCGACAACCATTTTTCATTAAAGAAATTCATATCAGCCACAATAAAAAATGGTTTCTTCAAACTTCACACTCTAAAAAGAATTAAACCCCTACTACATCCACAAGATTTTCGGACAGTATTGCAAGCTACTATACTACCAAAAATTGACTACTGTAACGCTTTACTAATAGGTCTCCCTAAAAACGCAATTCAACCTTTACAGATGTTACAGAATGCAGCAGCTCGACTAATCACCAATACCCGCTATCATGAGCATATTACACCAGCGCTCATGTACTTACATTGGCTTCCGGTAGCATCTAGAATTAGCTTTAAAGTACTCTCACTTATTCATAAGTCGGTCTATAACCAAGAGATGCAATGGTTCTCAGAGCAGTTTGTTTTCCGCACCTCTAAGAGACCAATAAGAAGTATCCATCAAGCTAAATTTGCAACTGCCCCAACTAAACAATTCAAACACGTGACAACAAGAGACCGCGCATTCTCCATAGCTGGAATAAATTTATGGAACAAGATGCCCACTGATCTGCGAATGGAACCCTGCCATAAGAAATTCAAACATGACCTCAAAACATGGCTATTTGAACTAGCTTTCACACTATGATATACAATTAAACTGATATGACACTCTAGTTACCTCACCAAGATAACTCCCAGCTCCATGTCCCTTCTACCCACATTCTCTCTCCTTATTCCTCCGCCCCCCTACGCCCACATTTTTCCCTTAACATGATATTTGTATTGTGTTATCTTCAATTCAATTTAGAACTTGTATTATCCCACAGCACCGTTATAGTATTATATTCTAGTTTGTTATATTGTTGTTTCGTAAATGATAATATTACCACAATATCATTATTGTTTGTTAAACATTCTCCTTATGGATGGTCCACGATCGATACAGCCTGTTTGCTGTTAATCCTGTTATATGTAATTAATATTTATTAATTCTGTTATTTGTAAAGCATTGTTGCTAATTTATTGTTAATTGTAAACCGCGGTGATGTATATTTTACGTACTGCGGTATATAAAAACCCTCTAAATAAATAAATAAGTTTCTTTAGGGTGTGAAGTTTAAAGAAACCATCTTTTAGTATGTTACTGATGAATTTCTTCAGCGTGAAGTGACCATCGAGAGTGATTCCCAGATCACGGACTTGTTGGGCAAATGGGAAATGTGAGATAGCGTAGGGGTTCAGTTGGTTTTGTGGTGAGATAAGCATGATTTCAGTTTTAGTTGTATTAAGAGCTAAGTGGATGGAAGATAGGAGATTGTTTATGGATTGGAGAGTGTCCTTCCAGATATCCATAGTTTTTGAGAGAGAGTCAGTGATGGGGATGAGCAACTGAACGTCGTCAGCGTAGATATAATGAGGGAGGTTGAGACTTGAAAGGAGGTAACAGAGGGGTAGGGATGTAGATATTGAAAAGGGTTGAGGAGAGTGATGAGCCTTGTGGGACACCTTGTTTGAGGGGGATGGCCTTAGATACATGATTTCCTAGCTGAATTTTGAAGTTTCTATTACTAAGATAGGAGTTGAACCAATTGAGGGCAACCCCTGTGATGCCAATTTCAGTTAATCGCTGTAGGAGAATAGAGTGGCTGATGGTATCAAATGCAGAAGAGATATCAAGAAAGGCAAGGATATAAGATTGACCTTTCTCGAATCCTTTGAGAATATGATCTGACAAGGAGAGTAGAAGAGTCTCAGTGCTGTGAAATTTCCGAAAACCGTATTGAGCAGGGGCAAGAATGTGGTTATCCTCAAGGTATTCTGTGAGTTGTTTGTTGACGGTTTTTTCAAGGAGTTTAGAAATGAAAGGTAAATTGGAAATGGGGCGGTAATTAGCTAGATCAGAGGGGTCTAGTTTGGGTTTTTTTAGTATAGGCTTGACGATTGCCTGTTTGAGGGGGACAGGTACCTGTCCAGAATTAATGGACAGGTTGATGATATTTGTTAAGGGTTTAGCAAGGTTAGGTAATGAAAAAAACTGCCTTTGAAACTGAGAAGAGATTTCTGTGGGGAAAGCCATGATTCTGAGACCCGCCCCCTCCCCTGACATCATCGCAAACGGAGCCGGGCAGTTTGAAAGGCGCCAAGCCAGCAGGCACTGCGCGCCGAAGGGGTGCGACAAAGGGGCATTCCCCTTTGTGCACTCCCCTTTGTGCACCCCTTTGTGTTATTTGTTTAATATGCTCCTTGTTATACCTTTTGCTTAATTGTTAAGAACTTTGATTTTGATGATTTTATTTTTGTAATCTCTTAGCCTCAGGTACAAAACTTTTAGATTGAAAGCCCTTTTAGGGGATAGTGAATTACCTATTGTACGTTATTGTAAACCGATGTGATATCTCTTTTTGAAATGAACATCAGTATATAAAAAATCATAAATAAATAAATACATAAATAATGTGTTTATCCCAACATGTTTTTGACTCCTTAACTAGACAGAAGTGAAGTTTTATATGGCACGACAGAGTGGCATGAATTAGTCTCTGTTCTGTGTCGGCTTAAATGAGAGGGAGGCATGGGGATGTCAGATATTTGTGGCTACTACTGGGGAGCAAGGCTTGGCCCAGACTCTCCATGTGGGTGAAGTCAATTGGAGAGAGTGCAGACTGATGGCACAGATCCTCCCCTGGCCTTAATTCTACCTACCTAACCTGCCTCAGCAGCCAGAAGGATTCTTCGTAACTCTCCTACCATTGCAGAAAATCAGTAAACATTTAAGGCCTCCCAGCTTCAGATTTCTCTCCCATTATGCCCTTGACCAAAAAGCCAAACCTTTTTTTCCTGAGATGTGGGACTGGCAGGTTCGTGGCCTGTGGTTTCTTTGGGAACTGTGGCGAGGGAGGGGATACCTTTAGTGAGTTAATAAGCACCACATCACATCTATCTGCAGATGAGGAGTGCACTAGAAAAGTAGAGGTAGCTCCCTCGGCATCCGAGCTTGTTAGAGAGGGTTATTAGTGATCATTTCTCATATTTGCAGCTGCATTATTGACGCAGATCACATTCCAACTAGGATGCATTCTTTGCTACACAAATGGAATGCGTGACGTACACAATGCTGACTGGGCTGAGATGTGACAGGCGGCACCCTCCACCTCCCTACACTCCAGGACCAAACTTTTACACCGCATGCATAGACCCTCGATGGTTTCTTGTTAGGGTCTCATATATTCCCCTTGTGGGGAACTAGAAAGGAAAATTAGATTGATTTGTAAACATAATTTGTCCCCAACGCCAAGCTTGGGCTTGCTCAGTCTTTGAGGTAATAACCGTTTCAGTTCAGATAAACATCTCGTTATACAATGCGTGCATGCAGCTAGGCCACACCATTGCACACTTCTGAGAAAGTGCACCATGGGTTTCTCTATGGAAGCGTCAACTGCGTTAATAGAGAAAATCTCTTACTCCTTGCATGAGAAGATGGATAAAGAGAATAAGGACAAAGCTCGACATGACGGCTCTTGGATTCTGTTTGACAAGTTTTGTCCTACACTTGTACCCTCCTATGTACAACTTCCTGCGAATGTTTGTAAGTTCCTTTACACTTGTCATCTGCTAAATAAAAAGTTCAAAGAAATACTGAGGTAAAGGACCTTTCCTTCTTCAGAACCGTAAAGTGGTTGGGGATCAAATTTGCAGATGATACAAAATTATTCAGAGTAATTAATTCACAAGCGGATTGTGATACATTACAGGAGGAACTTGCAAGACTGGAAGATTGGGCATCCAAATGGCAGATGAAATTTAATGTGGACAAATGCAAGGTGATGCACATAGGAAAAATAACCCTTGCTGTAGTTACATGATGTTGGGTTCCATGTTAGGTGCTACAACCCAGGAAATAGATCTAGGCATCATAGTGGATAACACATTGAAATCGTTGGCTCAGTGTGCTGCAGCAGTCAAAAAAGCAAACAGAATGTTAGGAATTATTAGAAAGGGAATGGTGAGTAACACGGAAAATGTCATAATGCCTCTGTATCGCTCCATGGTGAGACCGCACCTTGAATACTGTGTACAATTCTGGTCGCATCTCAAAAAGGATATAATTGCGATGGAGAAGGTACAGAGAAGGGCTACCAAAATGATAAGGGGAATGGAACAACTCCCCTATGAGGAAAGACTAAAGAGGTTAGGTCTTTTCAGCTTGGAGAAGAGACGGCTGAGGGGGGATATGATAGAGGTGTTTAAAATCATGAGAGGTCTAGAATGGGTAGATGTGAATTGGTTATTTACTCTTTTGGATAGTAGAAAGATTAGGGGGCACTCCATGAAGTTAGCATGGGGCACATTTAAAACTAATCGGAGAAAGTTCTTTTTCACTCAACGCACAATAAAGCTCTGGAATTCATTGCCAGAGGATGTGGTCACAGCAGTTAGTGTAACTGGGTTTAAAAAAGGTTTGGATAAGTTCGTAGAGGAAAAATCCATAAACTGCTATGATAGTAATTAATGAGCAATAATAGCTTGTGATCTATCTAATGTTTGGGTACTTGCCAGGTTCTTATGGCCTGGATTGGCCTCTGTTGGAAACAGGATGCTGGGCTTGATGGACCCTTGGTCTGACTCAGTATGGCAATTTCTTATGTTCTTTTGTACCTATCCATTCCTTCAACATGAGGATAGATACAACTGCATCCAGTCAATAAAGGTGATCTAAAGCAGCATGAACTGGACAAACGCAGCCAATCTTTGCAATGAGTCCACTTCTTGTGAAACTGAGAGACCTGGACGTCCATCTAAAGTGATGACAAGTAGACCACGAAACCTCAGTGTGTCCTTTGGCACTGTCATATTCCACGGAGGATTCTCAGAAGCTTCTTAGTCGCTCCCAGATCTTCTACGAAGTTCTGCAGCTCCACCCCCAAACCAAAACAGACAATTTTTTTTTTTAATGGCCGTCTGTCCAGCTGGGCATTAGATGCAGAGCCCGCCAGCTGATGCGCAGATAAATCTGTGTGCTGATCAGCAGCTTAGAAGCGGTCCAGACAGATCATAAAGGCAGCCCCAGCCTTATTGAGGAACCAGTCCGTGGGAGAAGATTGCGGCTCACCATCTCCAAATGAAGTCAGGGTTTTCTGAGATGCCTACAAGGCCCCCGCCTACTGCCACCTGCTAGGACACGCTAGTAACCTTTTCAGATTGTGGTAAAATGACTAAACCTTGCCGTGACTGAGGAAGTTTCAGGGCCGTTTCCCTTCCCCAGGAAGAAGGCCAATGGTAAAGAAAGGAATAAGTGGGTCCCCAGCTTTCCAGCCTGACGGAACATCTCTGGGGCCTCCCCCTTCTGTGCAATCCTGCCCCACACAAGGGAAAGCTTCAGGAGAGTTTCTATGTCCTTCTCAGACAGCCTCTCCCCCCAGAGATGACTCCTGGTAGCCTCGGGCCTCCAGGGAGAGCACAGGAGGGGGGAGAAGCGGGTGCATGTTTCAGACGCAGGCCGAGCGATCGCTCTGAGCACGCAATGCTCTGGTGCTCACTGACCAAGGGGCAGCTTTGATGCTCTCTTACTCCCCCCCCTCCAGCTTCATTACATTACACCCCGACTCGGCTGGATTAGTCGTCCTTCAGCTCAGGGAATTTGTGTGAGAGACGGGGCACGAGGAGGAACGTTGGGAGCAGCTTGGGTCTGTAGATGTCCAGGTTTCGCTCCCCCTTAGCCAAGCTTAAATGGGCGAGGCGCAGTCCTGCAGCAAGGATAGGTCACTGAGCAAGTCAGCCTCACCGCCGTACTGCGACCACACCTGAAACTGGCACCATCAATCCCGAAGGACCCCACCCTAATCACCTTTTCACCTCCAGCTCTTCTCTAGACTGTTTTTTTTAATTATTGGAGGACTCCAAGAGGGACGTCTGTCACAGAGAAGGAAGGCAATACCAGGTGCTCCCCCACTGTCCAGAGAAACACTAAGCACCCCCCATGGGAGGAAGAGCAAGCAACACACAGCTGTCATCCTGCACTCAAACCTTCGCCTCAGCCTAAGGCTCTTGCTTGTTTGTCCCCTGCACCAGCTGAGACCTGCGCTATCCTCTGCTGAGCCAGGGAACATGACGAGTCCTCTCTGCTGCACAAGGCTATAGAGTGAGGGAAGCTTTTGCTCTGTCTCCACCTGCTGGTAGGAGGACAAAACCCATGCGTTTGGACTGGTCTGGCAGGATGAAAAGAATATTAAAATTCTGGTGTCATCTCAATACCAGCAACATAAATACCCTCCATTACCACACACGCTGACTAAAGGAAGAGTGGCCTACTGGTCTGAGCAGTGCGTGGAGAACCAGGGAAGCAAACCAGTTCTCCCACTGACACTCCTTGTGACCTTGGGCAAGTCACTTTATCTCCCATTCCTTTAAGTGCCTACTTAGATTCTAAGCTCTTTGGAGAAGAAACTTATTATGCCTGAATACTTACCAGCATGGAACAGCACTGCATACATGCGGTAGTGCTATAAAAATGATAAGTATTATTAAGTGAAGTAATTCAAAATTCTGGAAAAAAAAACCCACAGTGGGTACATATTATGTACAAACCTGCCATCCAGAACAGTACTAACTCCCACAACTGAAAGAGCAAAACTGTATCCATGAAAAGACAGCACTGCGAATATTACACCAGTCCCTTGAACACCAATACACCATCTACTGGGAAAAGGGCACAAGCCGAACTGCTACAGTTCCCTTCATGCTAAAACGATCCCTCACCTCAACCACACACAGAACGCCAACAAACCCTCACACATACAGAATAAGGAATCACAAATTGGAGATGCACAGACAAAAACTGAACTGGAAACCCCAAGAAGGCAGACTCTGCATGCAATGCAACACTGGACAGAAATGCATTTCCTGCTATGTAAAATACAGTGACATTTAAACTTCCCTGTTAATTTCCTTTCCTTTAGTCCATGCCAGACCAGTCCAGACAAGTGGATTCTGGACTGGTCCGGCATGCATAAGAGATGCTCATTTCCCAAAAATTTAAAAGAGAAATTTGAAGACAACCCAAAAGAGAATGTGCAAAAAAACCTCTGTATAATCCCGGGGAAAGGGGAGAAGCAGCAGCTGAAGGAGCAAAATCTGTGGATCCTGCCAGCGGGCCAGAACCAGAACCTGAGTAGGGACAATCCTGGGGGAAGGGGAAAGAGAAGCTGCAGCTGAAGGAGCAAAATCTGTGGGATCCTGCCAGCGGGTCAGAACCAGAACCTGAGCAGGGACAATCCCGGGGGAAAGGGGAGAAGCAGCAGCTGAAGGAGCAAAATCTGTGGGATCCTGCCCGCGGGCCAGAACCAGAACCTGAGCAGGGACAATCCTGGGGGAAAGAGAAGCTGCAGCTGAAGGAGCAAAATCTGTGGGATCCTGCCAGCGGGTCAGAACCAGAACCTGAGCAGGGACAATCCCGGGGGAAAGGGGAGAAGCAGCAGCTGAAGGAGCAAAATCTGTGGGATCCTGCCAGCGGGTCAGAACCAGAACCTGAGCAGGGACAATCCCGGGGGAAAGGGGAGAAGCAGCAGCCGAAGCGCAAAATCTGTGGGATCCTGCCAGCGGGTCAGAACCAGAACCTGAGCAGGGACAATCCTGGGGGAAAGGGAGAAGCAGCAGCTGAAGGGGCAAAATCTGTGGGATCCTGCCAGCGGGGCAGAACCAGAACCTGAGCAGGGACAATCCCGGGGGAAAGGGAGAAGCAGCAGCTGAAGGAGCAAAATCTGTGGGATCCTGCCAGCGGGTCAGAACCAGAACCTGAGCAGGGAGAATCCCGGGGGAAAGAGGAGAAGCAGCAGCTGAAGGAGCAAAATCTGTGGGATCCTGCCAGCGGGTCAGAACCAGAACCTGAGCAGGGACAATCCCGGGGGAAAGGGGAGAAGCAGCAGCTGAAGGGCAAAATCTGTGGGATCCTGCCAGCGGGTCAGAACCAGAACCTGTGCAGGGACAATCCCGGGGAAAGAGGAGAAGCAGCAGCTGAAGGGGCAAAATCTGGGGATCCTGCCAGGGGGCAGGGATAATAGGGACCAGCACCGCCCCTGGGATTTGTCATTTCTGTACTGTAAATTCGGGGATCATATATTTTTATCTTTTTTTTAATTCCTACACAATAAAAAGTGGAATGAATTTCCTAAATCTGGCAAGAGGAAGGAAGGAAGGAGAGGACGCAGCAGGGAGGGTGGGCACCTTGCAATCGAGGGATGCAGCAGGCTGTAAGCTCCAGGGAGCAGGGGGCGGGGGCACGTATCTCACCCCCCCCCCGGGATGCAGGATCTTCCTCGGGGGGGGGGGGGCCTGAATCCCATCAAGCAGCAATTATTCGGGTGCCCGAGGCTTCCCGTCACAGCCCCCGTCTCCCCCCTCCCAACTAGGGCGGCGCTGCCGCGGGGGGGGGGGGGGGGATGACGTCACGCGGAGTCGCCCCTGCCCCGGCCGACGCCCCGGGGGTTGGGGGACGACCCCCAGGACACGGAGCCTCCTCCCGCTCCGCGCCGGGGCCTGCGACAGCCGCCCAGGAAGCCAGGTCAAGGCCCGGCCGGACCCCCGCCGCTCTGCCCCCGGCCCTCACCTCCGCCGTCGCCTCCTCCGCCGCCGCCGCTGCCGCTCTCCGCCCCGGGGCCGCGCACGGCGCCTCCTGCGCGCGCCCGACCCCGCCGTACCCTCTCCCGCAGCTCTCGCGGTATCAGCGGCGGCCCGGAGGAGTGGGGCGGTACCGAGCCAGGCAGGGAAGTCTGTGCGGCGCCATCACCCTGAACCCCTACCCCGAGATAACATCAGCCCTGAACCCCTACCCCGAGAAAGAATCACCCTGAACCTCTACCTGAGATAACATCACCCCTGAACCTCTACCCGAGAAACAATCACCCTGAACCCCTACCCCGAGAAAGAATCACCCCTGAACCTCTACCTGAGATAACAATCACCCTGAACCCCTACCCCGAGATAACATCACCCCTGAACCTCTACCCCGAGAAACAATCACCCTGAACCTCTACCCCGAGATAACATCACCCCTGAACCTCTACCCCGAGAAACAATCACCCTGAACCCCTACCCCGAGAAAGAATCACCCTGAACCTCTACCTGAGATAACATCACCCCTGAACCTCTACCCCGAGAAATAATCACCCTGAACCTCTACCCCGAGATAACATCACCCCTGAACCTCTACCCCGAGAAATAATCACCCTGAACCTCTACCTGAGATAACATCACCCCTGAACCTCTACCCCGAGAAACAATCACCCTGAACCTCTACCCCGCGATAACATCACCCCTGAACCTCTACCTGAGATAACATCACCCTGAACCCCTACCCCGCGATAACATCACCCCTGAACCTCTACCCCGAGAAACAATCACCCTGAACCTCTACCCCGAGATAACATCACCCCTGAACCTCTACCCCGAGAAACAATCACCCTGAACCTCTACCCCGAGAAAGAATCACCCTGAACCTCTACCCGAGATAACATCCCCTGAACCCCTACCCCGAGATAACATCAGCCCTGAACCTCTACCCGAATAACATCACCCCTGAACCTCTACCCCGAGAAACAATCACCCTGAACCCCTACCCCGAGAAAGAATCACCCTGAACCTCTACCTGAGATAACATCACCCTGAACCCCTACCCCGCGATAACATCACCCCTGAACCTCTACCCCGAGAAACAATCACCCTGAACCTAACCTCTACCCCAGATAACATCACCCCTGAACCTCTACCCCGAGAAACAATCACCCTGAACCTCTACCCCGAGAAAGAATCACCCTGAACCTCTACCCGAGATAACATCACCCTGAACCCCTACCCCGAGATAACATCAGCCCTGAACCTCTACCCCGAGATAACATCACCCCTGAACCTCTACCCCGAGAAACAATCACCCTGAACCCCTACCCCGAGAAAGAATCACCCTGAACCTCTACCTGATAACATCACCCTGAACCCCTACCCTGCGATAACATCACCCCTGAACCTCTACCCCGAGAAACAATCACCCTGAACCTCTACCCCCGAGATAACATCACCCCTGAACCTCTACCCCGAGAAACAATCACCCTGAACCTCTACCCCGAGAAAGAATCACCCTGAACCTCTACCCGAGATAACATCACCCTGAACCCCTACCCCGAGATAACATCAGCCCTGAACCTCTACCCCGAGATAACATCACCCCTGAACCTCTACCCCGAGAAACAATCACCCTGAACCCCTCCCCCCCCGAGAAAGAATC